>NC_071982.1:1491872-1589993 GCF_026283585.1 Hylaeus volcanicus
ACAAATTGCTTGCTATATAAGGTATTCCTAGCATGTTTCACAATAGATTTATTTTTTTATATGCTCTTAGCAGCTATATCTCTTTCATTACTCGTCGTACAGCATTAGTATTACAGATAGCACCTATCTTTCCTTCTTCCTGTTTTGATTGGTACTTTATATGTATGTGCTACTTTGTTCACGCTTGTGATTATACTGCGGACCTCTATAGAAAATGAAATCTTTGCAAACGTACCTACAAAAATTAAACCTAAATAGGAATTAATTTTACTTTGCACAGATTATAATATGATCTTTATTTTCAATATTTTTTTTATATTATTGTATACTGTGTGCATTTTGTAGTTTCTTGCACATTCAAATTTCCCATAAATGCATACAAATCTGCGGTCTACTTATAGTACATATTCTTTATCTAATTTATTTGCATACCTTAACGAGGATCCAAACGAGTTAATAAACATTCAAATATTAAAGGTGTTATACAGATATTACCTTTGCTACTATTTTTGTTATTGCAATAATTATCACCAACCAATTTCAGATATCTTTGATTTATTATTTCGTGAAGAAATTGAAAGAATTCTTTTTTGATTAAAACAAACATTTCTTGCATATTTATGTAAAACTTAAAAATTTCTTTTCAACTCTTTCCGAAAACAGGTTTAGGCGTTACAGCACTTTGGTCGTTACAAAAATCGAATTTGTTTTTGTTGAAAGTACTCCATATATTTATAGAAACGATATGCCGTTAATTAAAAATCAACAGCATGTTCAAAATCGATGGACACTCTGGCCAATTTTCAATCAATCGACTAGATTCTCTTTTTACGTAATCGTCATATGTTTTTTCAATGAAATACGTATGATTTTTTAATTATATTAACATTTGTATTTTCTATGCAATTTTAAGCTAAATTTGTATATTTTATTTTGGAACAATACTATTTTATTAAACATCTAATATTTTAGAAACGGCTACGTATCTCAGTAGCTTTTGGACTAAGGAAACTAATTTTGTTTCACTGTTTCTGTTTGAACCTGATTAGAGTTACCATGTCCGAAGCAAAATCATTTACTTTTTAAACGTTTCACCAAATCGTCTTTCAAGCCGCTTTTTTCTAAAAACGAAGAAAATAAAAATTTTTTAGTCGATTACTTCTGTAATACATGAATGTACTAAAATCTAAATGAAATCTCGTTATTGTTTCAATAAAAATTCTTGAAGAAGCCTAAAAATTCGGGTGGCGAAAATGGTGCGAACAGAACAAAAGAAACATTCGACCCATTGTTTCTCGATGTTTCATAATAAATACACATCGAACGGCAAACAGTGGGAGATCGCACCCCTGCAGAAGGGTGGACTTCAGACAGTATCACACGGGGCGGGTGTAATACATTTCTTCGCCGGTTCCGAAGGGAAAAAGGCTGGAAGTGCGGGAGACGAATGAAACTTCTTGTCGAGAGGGAAAGGCAAAGAATCCCTGGGGATGAAAGAGGGAAGGAGTGATCGTCTCCGGAGTGTACGAAGGTCAGGGGTGCTTTTTCGTCCACGCCGCAACCGAGTTAGAACTTAGGAGTTCGATTTCTCTTTCAATTCTCTCTCGGTCTCCCTGCCTTTCTCCGCAGTCCATCCGTACCAACCTTTGAATTTTTAATCCGGTCGGCAGCGTTGCGCCACCCTGGACGGGAACAAACTTATTTTTCGTCGAGATAAAGCGTAGAAATAATTTCGATAAAATCTCGACCAAGTCCGTCGGACTAATCGGTTATTTTCGTTTTTGTTTCAGAGTCGAGACGGTCTGGAAAGCTTCGTAGGAGCCTGCACTGGAACTTCGGCTGCAAAACGGTGAGCACTTGGACATTGGAAAAATTGATTATCCCTAGGCTTCAGCTAATAAATCCTTCGTCGATTCTGTCGTACTTCCGCTGTGGCTAATTACGAGAATCTTGGTCGGGGAACTTTTAGCGTAATTGCTTAACTATTGTACCGGAGTGAGAATGGAAATCAATGTGGCTTCTTTTGATTGATTTTACTGATTATAGCAAAGGAAATCGCGGAGAATCTTGTTACTCGATATCTCGATTAGTAGTGGTTTCGGCTTGAGGGTTGAGGAAATTTAATAATCCAAAGCTTCGATGTTTTAAAATTTAATTCCACAATGGGATTGTGTTGCAAATAATGATGTCTGAAATAAAAATTTCTTTTTCAAATATTCTGCGTACGTATTGGCTCTAAGTCACTCAGTATGGAGATTAATTAATAATACATAGAGAATATAATTCGTGAAATACAATAACGAGATTAGTATTTTATTTTCAGTAAGTGTATGTGTATGTATATTTATTATAAGGTTTTCGTTTTCACATGCAGCACTGTGCAAAAGTCTTAGGCCACGTATGGTACATCATATTTTGTACAATTTTACCGTTAAGGAAAGCGCATACATTTTGATTTAGCTAATATATTTATTTTACCAATAGTATTGTACAGTGTACAGTGTGCTTTTCGGAATTAGATAAAGATAGTATAAAATGAAAGGAGAGTTTAATATTTAATAGTCATATTACTGAGAAATCTCGAACAAATTTCATATAATTATTTAATCACTTGTGACCAATCAGAGCGCGCGTAGACCGTTCGAGCGGCCGCGAAGGCTACGCGCGCTCTGATTGGTCGGGGTTTTCTCTTAATATCTCCTTAACGAAGCCCCATCCGACATTTTTGCACAGGAAATTGTTGTTCAGAATAGTCTCAGCTACCCCCCATTTCCGGCTCCTCCCCGACTTTTGGGACACCCTGTATACTAATTTCGGCCGCTTTGCCGAACTTGTCTGTTTGTCGGTGAGACGCATTCGCTGTGTTATTATTTCGACTTGTCGAACACCTTATACACTAATTTCGGCCGCTTCGCCGAACTTGCCTATGTTTATCGGTGAGACGCATTCGCTGTGTTATTATTTCGACTTGTCGAACAGCTGTGTTTACTTCGCGCGCGGTATGTTTTTGTCGCTGTCTATTGTTGATGTCTTTTCTCCGCTTAGCGCGTAGCCTTCTCTACCGCGGCCGCTCGAACGGTCTACGCGCGCTCTGATTGGTCGGGGTTTTCTCTTAATATCTCCTTAACGAAGCCCCATCCGACATTTTTGCAAAGGAAATTGTTGTTCAGAATCGTCTCAACTACCCCCCATTTCCGGCTCCTCCCCGACTTTTGGGACACCCTGTATACTAACGTGTGAATGACGTTATCGAATGTCATCGATCTACATATACATATTTTGCTTCTCCACTGCGTGGATGTTTTTCGAGTCATTTAAATGCCTAACTCTCGTCCTGTCGGAGGTAACCATAATTACATAGCGGTGTAAATCTCGTCTTTCACCCTGTTGGGGGAAAAAGTAGAATACAAATGGAGCGTTTCGCGGAAGATCGTCAGCTCGTTAAGCGCCGTTGTGCACCAGGGTCAAGAGAACAGCGCTGTGTATTATATTTCTCCCTGGTTAGTTCCTCCTGTGTTCTCATATTCAACGACCTCGATAACACCGCTGTGGCGGTGTTCCTCAAGCATCGTTTCTCTTCTCCTGCCCCCCCCCCCCCCTCACCCCGCCCACCGCGTATTTATCATTCATTCCAAGCCAGGGATTTATTCTACGATACCTTCGTATCTTCTTGAGCTCATTATCAAGTCTCTTCCCTCCTCCAACCGCGACTGATATAGTCTATCTCGCGAGTAACATTCGTCGTACCTTTGTCCAAGGAGGGGAGATCTCGTGGCTCGATTTATGAAAACGAGCGATATGGCGGGGGTAAACTGTGCGGTTATTTACCCCCCGAGAGTTATAATGGCCGGTTCACTGCAACTCGTGAATAAGTACTTTCCACTAAATAATGTTCCCGAAAGAAAGTATCACCTCATGAGTATCTCTGGGCCACGGTGCCAGGTGGACGGTTCGGGTCACTCTTGTTCAACGCTGTAGATATAGGTTATGTTTTTGTTGGACGTGCACGAGTTTTTATTATACAGTGGGTGTAGAAAGTATTCGTACACCGATCAATTTCCAAAAGAACTATGTAACATTGTAATTTATTAACTTATTTTTTATAAACAATGACATTCTACATATTCTCGGAAATCTCTAGAATAGATAGAGTACAAAAAAAAGCTATTTATGTAAGTTGCGAAATTAACAAGAAAAAAACAATTAATCGATAGAAATGTTGAAGCAATTCGCACAACTGTTTAATTTTTTAACCTTCATTAAAAAAAAAAAGAAATTTACATTAATTTACAAGTATATAATACTTCCTTCGAGGGATTTCCTTTTGATTTTATAATTATTGCAACTTTTCTAAGCGTTAAATTAACTAAATTATTAGTTATTCGAAGAGGGATCTTCTTCAATTCCTCTATTAGAGTCATTTTTAAAAGTACTTTCCTGGAAATTTGATGTTTTCTAATTCGTACGGAGCAATAAACTAATGTGTTTACGTTACAAAACTCTACTGTAAATGGTTCGTCATAAGAATCGTACAAATACTTATTGCTTCTATACTTTTACACACTTTTCACATTTTTTTGTTAATTTCATCACACAAAATTTTTTTGGGAAATTGATCGGTGTACGAATACTTTCTACACCCACTGTATGAATTGGAAATAAAAGATGAGGATAGTGGCTTGGTAATAAATGTAAAAGAATTGAAAATAATGAATATATACCGAAATTGCGAGGAAAATGAATTAGTGATTAATATAGAGTGAAGATTTCATTTAATTTAGGTTATGTTTTGAAACCGTTATTGTTAGAAAATAAGCACAAATGGTTACGCTCGCGACCAACAATTATGTAAATTAATTTATAAATTAGAGAGAAGAAATTTTCGTTGAAAGAAGATAAAATGAACGAAATCACCACGCGATATGTTTTCTTTGGTCTGCAGCGATCGAGAAACCTGTAAATATTATTGTTTACGTAATCCCTTTATGGAAGTATGGTGTGCAGGATATAACAGACACCCGTGATACACATACCTCATATATTGGATATGAATATTAATAACGACGCGATTACCTGTTCATAAAGAATGGATGTCGACCACCGCAAACCGTTTCACCATTGATATCTTGTTTGAGCACCTTGTTTCATCTAACAACAAGTCGGTTAAAAAATGACACACTGTGTTCTGTGCTTTTGGTCTCCGTAGACACGTGGCACATCTTTATATAATATATTTATTTATTTCTCCTGTACCTCGGCACTTTTCACATTTTTGTTTTCTTCCAATTACTCTCCATAAATATACCTGTTAATTATTTGAGGACGTGGATTAACTGTTGGGTTATGATTAAATATATTTATTAAATATATATGGATACATATAAACTTAAATATTACTTTAATGTTTGAATGATAATAGAAAAGAAGGAACTGAGAAACGAACTAATCGTATATAACATAAGAAGTAGAAGTGGAAAGAAGATCGCGTGTACGGTCGCGCGTGATTCAAATGTGCTTCAAAATGTGACTCAAAAGTGATTTCAATCCACTTAGTTCTAAAATCTGTTTCATATGTCTCTATATCTCGAACTGTTACTTCTACCTATTCGCTATTTTTAACATCGAACTTCCAAGTTTAAGTCAGACACTCTAGATCAACTTTCTTGAAAAAAAATGTCGTTATTTTAAGGCAGAAGGATCGTGAAATATTGCTCGTCCCATGAAAGAAACGGCGGTGGATGTTTGCCATAACTTTGCGTTAAAATGCGTCGGAAAAATCGGTTGGCCATTTAATAACGTTCTTGCGGCGGGTAACGATCCCGAGCAGTTCTTTTCGCGGATAAAGTTTGCGTTTTGCGGGCATAAATCTGCATGATGGCGCGAATTTTTGCAGCAGCCGCGAGAAAAAGAAGGCGGAAAGAGTGATAGAGCCGCGCGTCGTCGAGTTCATTAGACTCCTCGTATCGTCCAGTGTGGAACGTGTATGCTTGAAAGGGCTGTAAAACCTGACCAAGTCGTGATCGATAGTGGAACATTATTTGTCGTTATGGAAGACACATCGGCCTAGTAGCCCTCCGCGGTAAGAAATTGATGATTCGTATTCCTGAAGCGAGGGCGATTAAACATCGTTACTTTTCCCTGATTACGTGTATTCCTCGTTGCATATGGTATCGTCCGTCTCTATTAGGCGCGGACAGCTCGAATTAGTCTTAAGGCGTCGCTGAGAGCACGAGAAGGGAAAGAAAGCCTTTCGTGGAAAATATGATGCGTGGATATCTAATGGGGGTAGTCAGGTCGACTTTATTTATAATTTTGCAGGTTAGGAACCGTTCATTAATTACGCAACGATAATTCTCGTCATTTTTCACTCAACCCTCATCTAAGAAGAGATAAGATTTCTCGGACCTCCCCTCGCCCTTCTTAGATAAGATTTTTATCTAGAGATTCCGTAAAAAGCGTTAAATAGTTAAATGTCATTAGAAATGGTGCAGTTACACTAAAATTTATCAATTTGAATAAATTTGGAAACTTGGAAATTTGGAACTTAGGAACTTAGAAGCTTAGAAAAGGTTATAAACTTGGGAACTTGAAAACTTGGAGGCTTGGGGACTTTGGAGCTTGGAAGCTTGGAAGCTTGGAAGCTTGGAAGCTTGGAATCTTGGAGATTTAGGAGCTTGGAAGCTTGGAAGCTTGGAAGCTTGGAAGTTTGAAATTTTGGAAGCTTGGAAACTTGGAGTCTTGGAAGCTTGGAAGTTGGAAATCTTGGAAGCTTGGAAGTTCGGAAGTTTAGAAGCTTGGAGACTTGGGAGCTGGGAAGCTTGGAAGCTTGGGAACTTATGAACTGAAAAACTTATCCCCTCGAGCAATTACAATCAATTTGAACTACGAAACATCTCGTAGTTGACAGTGAATGTGTTAATAAACAAAGTCGATCTACTAAAATTAATTAGGAAGTTGGATTTTAACAATTACATGACAGTCTCAATGCAAAATGAAATTTGAGACGCCCAAGTCCTTCAAGGTTCCGCGGAAATAAACTAATTTTTGAAATGCTGAGGTGTTCGGTAGCTAGGTACTGATAAATTCCTTCCAGCTTCCACAACTTTCGAGATACGATCTTTGCTTACGCCGATCGACGATTAATTTTCGGAGCAATTCATCGTCAGGTATCCAGACAATGACTATCGACGGTTCTTGCAACTTCTTCCGTCCTCCACCTTCGTTCGATTCGTCACTGAAATATTATCGGCATTAAGGAAGGAGATGGGAACGTCCTCGATCGCCATAAATGGGATGCAACATGACTGATGGTGCTCCATACTCTTTATCGTATTCCCGTTTTCTTAGTTTTCTCTGAATTCAGAGCCTTTGCCCCTGCACGCGACACTTTATTTATTAGGATCACTTGAGGACAGGTGAGCAATTCTCATTCTAATAACGGTGTCTGGTTTTCAGCCACATCAGTTGAAGTGGGACAATTTATTTTTGGAGAAATACATTCGTTTTCTGCAGACTTGTTGAAAATATTAGGTTTATAAATTATTTTCAGTCTTTCTTATTTTTCCTCTTTTATTTAGCATTAGATTTGCGAAGCACAGTCATTTTTACACATTCCAAATTTTACGTTTTACAGAAACTGTTTACACTTTTTGCCAACTACTTACACTGACTTTCATCCATATAAGGAAGCAAGGATATATCTAAATTAATTTTTGTCTAAGTTTCCTAATTAATGTTACTAAATCAACTTTGTTTATTAACACATTCACTGTCAACCACGAGATGTCTCGTAGTTCAAATTGATTGTAATTGCTCGAGGGATAAGTTCCAAAGTTCCTAAGTTCCCAAGTTTCCAAGCTTCCAAGTTTCCAAGCGTCCAAGCTTTCAAGTTTCCAAGCTTTCAAGCTTTCAAGCTTTCAAGTTTCCAAGCTTTCAAGCTTTCAAGCTTTCAAGCTTTCAAGTTTCCAAGCTTTCAAGCTTTCAAGCTTTCAAGCTTTCAAGTTTCCAAGCTTTCAAGCTTCCAAGCTTCCAAGCTCCAAAGTCTCCAAGCTTCCTAACTTCCAAGCTTCTAAACTCCCAAGTCTCCAAGCTTCCAAGCTCCCAAGTTTATACCCTTTCGAATTTCTAAGCTTCTTAGTTCTTAAATTCTTAAGATCCTAGGTTCGTAAGTGTCCAAATTTTCAAGTTCCCAAGTTTCTAAGTTTCCAAGTTTATTCGAATTGATCGCGATTAGTCAAGGATAATAAATTTATAGCCTTTTGAGTCACGAATTATTGCAAAAGTAGATCGTAAATTTCCTTTCTAAAGCAACTATTGAAAATAGATAATTAAATAAATGTGTTATTATTTGATAAACTAGACTTCATTTTATATGCTCTTAATATCAAGTCAGCTACGTATGTACCGCACTGAATCTTTCAAAGAACTAATTGACTGGAAAAAAAATCCAATTACAAGGGACCCGACCAAGATTGGTCGGCCTAGAAAGGGACCATTTGTTAACGCACATGCTCATTCATGCAAAGGATGTTTTTCTAAACACATCCTATTACGCGTCCAGTATATCAAATATCGATTGACGTTTGTCATATATTCCAACAACACCAAATGTAATATCACTTTTCGTTATTAAAATAAGAATCTAGATTAGACACCTGTATCACATTTTGACGCCCAAGGCAAATCGCTTCGTAAATATAAATTTGCCCGGCAGTGAATGGATTAAAGCATTATTTCAGTAATAGAAATATGATAAGAAATGTCCCCAAACATAGCGTTAAACAAAAGAATATACTTATGGAACCGATATAGCCCGGGGATCCAACGAGAATCTCAGAGATCGCGAGAGCAGTTGCTGATAGAGTGAGGTAGAAGTTGGAGTGTGACAGATAGGTAGAGACGGGGACATACTAGGTCGTCTGTAGGACAGGTAGAACCTGGAACAGTTAGGAAACAGCCAGAGCCAGGAACAAGTAGAGTGAGGTACGATGACTGCTCGAGGTGTAAGGGATAGCGAGACAAGGACAGGCAGCGAGGACCAGGAAGCTCTAGGGAACGTCATGGTGTAACTAGGTGGCTGAGGGAGATAGGTACAGACAGGGTGATCCAGAAAGTGATAGAAGGCGATTGGATGGCCAAGGAGGACTGGGTGAGACGGAAAAGGGAAGCGTGAAGGAGGCAGAGAAAGGCAGAGGAATAGGAAAAGCCAAGTAGCGACTACAAGTAAGAGATGAGCACATTATTATATTATCGTTTAGTGACAGAGTAAAGCTAAGGGAGACAGTGCATGGCAGAGGGAATTAGAGTACCCGGAGAGATACGATACCTCGCCATGCTTCATACAAATATTCTCGTAAGTCATGAACTCTTAAGGCGTTATTCTAATCTAGAACATTCAAAATATCGACTTCTTTTGGCCGAACATATTCGGCTGCTAACTCTGTATGTATACATATATTCAAATCAAATCCTTGGTGTCAAATTTTCTTCTCTGAACGTACCCTTATATACATAAACAATGTTTCATGAACCAAAATAAATTATATCTTAAAAAATACACATTGGAAGAAAGTCTCTTGGCTGGACCAAACTCTCCTTAAATTCTCCCTTAAACACGTGGGTTTCGAAATATTCACGAACCACAGTAAATTGATTATTTTCTGTACGTATTCAAAGTCAGATTCATCATCGATGAAATTGAAATAATCGATAGTGGACAAGAGAACTTTATAAGAGCATAGGGTATCATTGTTCAGATTTTGAAATTATTTGGAGTAATACAGGTATTATTCATTTTGTGAATTCACAGTTTCAACACAGGCCCGTGTACCAGATCACTCCCATATCAATTGATTCGTTTATTATTGGCTATCGGTAATTAATTAATGCCATAATTAATTAATATCCTCAGATACTGTGTTCGTGTAATTAGGTTGCGTCATGTTACATTGCGAGTAGTTCCATTGAGACCAAACAGTAACAGCTGAAGTTGGCGCAACATCGCACGTCATCCACCGCGCTGTTCCTAATAATGAGGAGCGTGTTTTCCGACGTCACGGGCGGTTAATAGACGTGCTTGTAAGATGATAGACACTGTATTGTGTTTCGAAATCGATACACAAATAATTAATTTCTACCGTGTCTTTTACAAAGAAAATTCGGTAATTGGTACACTCACTATCTAGTACGCTAGATTCATGACATGATATTACCATATCTCAGTTGTACGTGGACCGATTTTAGTGATTTTGGTTTTATTCGAAAGCTTATATGCGGTTTACATTGGAAAAGTGTCTTTAAATTTAGAAAATATTGCAGGCGTGTTGAGATATTCATGAAAGTAGTTTCAGGTTAGGTTGGAATCGACCATCTCTTCTATAAAAGATACGTGGTAGCTCCAACGCTATGTATATAGCGTTTAAAATAGGGTGTTTAAAAAAAAAGTATTCAATATTTACATGATGTATAGGGCACACTGTACTGAGTAAAAAAGCTTTAGTAGACATAGGTCCAAAGGTCAACCGTTTCTGACATATAAACATTTTTGTTTGCTAGTATTATGATTGACTTACTTGCTTTCATCGCATGCGATGTTTATGTCAGTGTTTATAAGTTGCGTTCTGAATGTTCCCATTCAAGTGCCGACAATTTCGTCAATTTCATTTTTTGCAGCACCCTGTATACATGATGACGGATAATTTTTCATGCTCTTGGCGTCTAGATTAGATACTCGTAAATAAATTAAGTAAAATTTGGTAATCCAATAAATCAAAGGAAGCTAGCATAATCTAGAAATTCGTGGTGTCAGCTTAGACCTCAGTCTCCCTAACATTAATTAAACTTCGCTATTTCTCCTTTCAGACACTACATGTTCATTAATTAAAGATCTTCCCGGTTGCAGAGTTTGATCTGAAGTCTCCACATATCCGTAAACAGTTTCTAACTTCCAAGCACGTGTAAGTTAAGACTCCACAAAGCCTTACCGAAAACTTCATCACCAGTTCCAGGACGAACTGCAATTATTGTTGCTCCAATGATCAAACGAGATATACTTCCCACATTTAATTACTTGTATTTTCAAACTTATCTAGCTAATACGCCTGATATTTTACACGTGGAGGCAGGGAGCTGGGATTTGCGATCGTGCAAAGGTAGATTAAAATCAACCAGGGATAAGTCGAGTGCTTCCCTAGGAAATGAGCCACGGTTGGAAAAGTTTGAGCAATGCTGGTTTAACGAATAGCGTGAATAGTCTCTCGTCGAAGGGAAATTGAAAAATGACGGCACATCACGCTCCCTGGAGAGGTAAACGTCTGAAACGAGGTCGACACAATGACTCCCAGTTTAATTACGTAGCTCGGATTACTTGATCTTTCTTCATGCGCGTTGCGTACGCGGTCTTACCGATTAAACGCTCCGCCCCACGCCCATTAGTGTCCGTAGGTTAATTAAGCGCCACGCTGAATTACCAATCGAGAATTCGAGTCGATAAACCTCTACATTTTCGATGAACCGAGTCTATTAGCCGTTTATACCTGTTGGACAATATGGCTTTAATTATTACGAACAGAACTGCGGATGAAAATCTGCTACGTTATACAGGGTGGTCCACGCAATTGTTTCAAGTCATAACTCCGTTATTATTGCATTTACGACAAAATGTTAAAGGAGAAAGATAGATGGCTCGAAGAGCACTACATCTGTAGGCCTTAAAATTTTTTTTAGATGCAGCAGTGCATGTGCAATTAACAATTGTGTCATTTCTTTAAATAGAAATGCATATTTTTTTTGACACAGATCGATTCTTCTGTTCGTTCTACGTAAAAAATGATTAGGGTACCGTGGCAAAAAAATTATTAGTTATCGAGATATTTTCGAAAAATATCTTTATCGAAGAAGATGAAGAATTGCATATGCACTGCTGCATCTAAACAAAATTTTAAGGGCTACAGATGTAGTCCTCTTCGAACCATTGATCTTTCTCTTTATCCGATATCATATCTATCATACATCGATAGAGATCGTACTTTAAGAAAGATCGTGTCAAACAGTCAAACATACTTTGTAGAGACCACTAGGAGTGATGGTGACGAACGATGTGAATGCCTTCATACAAAACCCATTGAAGAACGTTTCAATGGACGGTTGGTAGGCGAATAGGATGAATAGAGACAGAATTCCAGACTAGTGAAGTGTTGTGGTAGGGATAACCACTCAATGACCATGAGCAGCCACTTGAATTTACATTCATAGTTTTTGGGTAAGCGTCGTGAAGAGAGATTACAGGCATTATAACCAATGTTGGGGTAAAGTTTAATTTACTACTTGCTCCACAGTGATTAACGATTTCATTCATTTTGCGACAGTCCAAATATGTGTGGGATGGTTGAAGGAAAAACACAAGTTATAATAAAAAGTTCATTTAATATGAGTGGTCTCTAAGGAGTCCGGGCTAACACTAGACTAACTGGCCTTTTCCCGGTTCCTCTTTCTTGGAAATATATTTTTAATATCTATCTATTAAATCATACAATTTAGAATGTATCCATAACATAAGGGAAAAATGATATCACAAAAGAACAAAGAGTTTTCTTAGAAATATAAAATAATATATAAACGCCCTCTAGAGAATAGTGGCGTGAAACTTTAAATTTACTTTACTTTTCTAACATAAACATGTATAATTAAATACATTAAAGTAAAGTAAAATACATTGACCCTCAGATAACCTTATGACAAGTTATTCTTACACAATCATACCGCAACGTACAGAGTCAACATATTCCGTCAGTTATTATACTTTTCTTCTTAATTATGATTTCTTAAACCTATTTTTATTTAATGTATACGTTATTTAGAGTTACAGGCGTGATATCATCCCATTCTGTGATAATTCTTCGCTACATATCTCCATGAGTGTAGGTATAGGTTATGTTTGAACGAAAAGAAAAGAACAACACGTGGTCACTGATAAATGTTAGACAAAATATATTTGTAATATAACCGTAACAAAACAAAAATATACACTTCGTCTGCGGATCCACCTCCACAGATCAATACTAATTATCACCATGCATGATGCAACCCTATAATAAGTTCTCACACATTATTATACTCCTGCTTTTTAAATGATGTTTATTACTGCCAAGTCCTGTTACTCCTGAAGAAGTCCATCGACTGTATCAAAAGATTTAAAATAAATATTATAAGAATTAGCTATGTAGTTATTCTAGAAGTTTCTTAATTTTCATTCTCTAATTATTTCGAGTAACCCATCATGCAGAGTTTCGCATGGTTCCCCCGGAAATACTTTGAACGGATGGAACACTAATGCACGGGCTCGCAGTTCTTACCGTGGCTTTGAAAAACGCTCAGGCGAGCAGAGTGGCGGGGTTTTACAATGTACCCGACGCGGTTTGTTCGCGTCTCCAGCATTATTTGCCGCACGCAACACACATGTTACATACGTGCGAGAAAGGAACGAAGCCGGGCAGATTGAAAGTTCATGCTCGAATGTCGGATCGAAACATTAATCTTCTCACTTCGCTCTGTCTAGCGCTCCCTTCTTCGCGTGTCGGTGATTCCGGAAAAAATTGCATCTAAATAATGCACCTCCCTCGCGCGTGAAATTCATACGCTCTAGCCGAGCCATGCAACTGACATACGGATTAAAAAACGAGCCGGATTGTTACTTTCCTCGACGAGCTCCGCGCAAAAATGAGAAATATCGCGAATGATGGTTTCGATATTCTATCGGGCGGCTTTGATTGGCAGCTTCCTGCGTTGCGTTTCGACGATGCGTCGATGAGTTTCGCGTCTGTTCTATTTTGTTTGGGTAGACGTGTTACACAAAGAAAAATGAAAAAAAAAAAAAGAAATAAAAATGTGAAGAACCGCGTTGGAATTTGTTTCGGTGCAATTTGTATTTTGTTGGGATGTTTCGAATACTCGATTGCGAGGAGATCGATCTCGTCTGGGTTCGCCTGAAAATCAAGTGTAGATTTTGATTGTGAATGCAGCGCTATTGAAAATTCAATTATCTCGATGAATTGTATATTTGATGTTTGTTTCTGTGCTGGGCAATCTATGTTGCGAATACGGGAACGAAAATTAACGTTAATTTGGATGATAGCGTATGGTCGATGTTCCGGACGTCGGTGATAGTCTTTCTCTAGAAAAAATGTGCAACGTTCGCGCGAGATTCATGAAAGTTGTGGCAATACGAAATATCGTTTGAGACATGTTATGGAAAACAAAATACAGTCATATACCGATTCAAGAAGGAACACCTAGTAGATGAACTGTCAATTTAACACGATCGAGATAAAATAAGAATATTTTCAGTAGAAGTTTCTGTGAGAGTTGGTTTTGGTATGCGTGGAATAGTGATGGGCAAAACCCTAGGCTTTGAATAAATCTGAAGTTTGCCGACATGTTTGTTTCGTTTCCTTTTTTGAACATTTTCCAAAGAAGGAAACGAGACAAACATGTCGGCAAACTTCAGATTTATTCGAAGCCTAGGGTTTTGCCCATCACTGGCGTGGAGAGTGAGTTAGGTTGGTATGCGTGTGAGGAAAAAAGGTTAGAGTGAATCAAGTTAAAAAAGGCATGTGCGTGGCATTAATGATGTCTTGATATTCTAATCAATTATTAAATATATTAATCACGAAAAGTGTCCAAATTTGTTCCACCTTCCCACAGTTTCATCATTATAACTCAATGTAAAGGTAATCCATAACACACTTCTGATTACGACACAAACATAAATTAAACAAAACGAATAAATTATACTTTGCATTGAAACTTTATTACATTTATGCTTCAAATGAATTCTATATGATATTATTAGCACTTATTCAATCTTCTCAAACAAACAAACAAACTCCATCCTAAACAAACTGTAAGAATATTTTCAGTAGACGCTTCTGTATTATAACTCAATGTAAAGATAATTCATAACACACTTCTGATTACGACACAAACATAAATTAACAAAACGAATAAATTATACTTTGCATTGAAACTTTATTACACTTATGCTTTAAATAAATTCTATTTGATGATATTAGCACTTATTCAATCTTCTCAAACAGACTCCATCCAATAAAGTTTGGTTCCGATTTTTTAAGCTCCCCGCACGATGTTCGTTTTCCTATGAGGTGAAACGAGTGAAACAGTGCACCGAAGAATGGAGAGTTACACGTTCCTCGTAACTTTCAACTTGGCGCGTCGCTCGAGCCGCAAGATTCGGGGCGAAATTAAGTTTGTAGGTCAATCGATCGTCCCGGAAGAGGAACGACATTCTGCTGGATACTCTTGGCCTCTCATGTATCAAACTCCAGTGGTAAGAAATGACACAGGAGAAAACGTTTTTAACACGACTTGGAGACTGGAGTTAAGGTATTACTTGGGTTTTGAGGGCAAAAAAAGCATATATTTTAATAATTTTCTCGAAGAAACAAAATAAACTATATTATTTTAATTTACGATGTTCGAAAAAGTATCATTTGACCAATATATCATAAATTTTTCATAAAAAAATATTCAAATGTAAGGCCTTAAAACAACTATCCTCGCGGTGGTCAAGATAACTTATGATAGCTTTATTTGAAATAAAAAAAACAAATATTTTCTATTAGTACGCGAGTATAGCTCGTGATCGACCGAAGGATTTTATTTGTCTTTGGTCACAGCTTATTTTTCAAGGTAATACATGGTCTAGATTCTACAGAAAATCGGACACTTTTGTATACAACTCTGCTAAATAAATGTTACAAAATAAAATTAAAATTACAAAATAAAAATAAAATGTTACAAAATTTCTTAAACCTATTTTTATCGAATGTTGCACGTTATTTAGAGTTCCACGGGTGATATCACCAAATTCTGTGATAATTCTTCGCTGCATATCTTCAAGAGCATTTGATCGAATTGTGTAAACTTTATCTTTTAATATTCCCGGAAAGAAAATTAAGAAGCGAAAATTTCTTACAAAACTCCAATAATGAAAATGCCTCAATCCGTTTAAAAAACGCCAGTGACCTTGAAATCTCGAAAAATATGAGCTTGAGATATTTGATTTGCCTATCATGCCTAAACCAAATATTTTTCTCTCGAGGTATGTCTTCGTATCATTAAAAGCCACGCAAATATTATTTTAGGGAGAATTGAGGAGAATTACTCTCACTGTATAAAGAGAAGAGGGCCAGTTATTGCAAACATCATACCGCTGGTTTTGGTAGCACTGGGGAAAGGATGGTTTTGTTCAGTGGTCCTCGGACCTTTAGTGGTATAAGCAAAAGTTTCAGTACTCTTGGGTGCTCTACGCTGAACTACGCTCATTGCTCTTGGCCCATTTGGCGCGCATTTGTTTCACGAGGTCCCGGCTAGCCTCTCTCCGAATTGCGTTCTAAATAATGCATCATTCGTCGGAACGTTTGGTCGGTATGAAAAATGGCGGGCATAAAAGTGATGTAAGAGAGCGGACCTCGTTCGATGGGTAGTTCTAGGACAGAACTACCCATGCGCGGACGAAAAAATTACGTATAAAGGAGAGGAGGAAAATGAAAAATCTGGTCGCTTCGTACGCCATCCGGCAAATTTAGTTGCCACCGGCAACTGACATGAATCGATGACTATGAAGCTGGGACAGAGATGGCCAACAATCTTATCTGGACTAAAATTTCAAATAACATTTGAAACATTTACTCGAATAAATATACATTAATAGCTTGGACTATTATTTATCTTTCATACGAATAAAAGAGACACTACTGTATCTCTTACTTGCTAACAAACTGATCTAATTTGAATTGAAGAATTAAATGTTTCATAATGAATGGATGAAAATTTACTGAAATAAATATACATGAATAGCTTGGACTGTTATTCATCTTTTATATAAATGAATGAGACGCTACTGGTTCTACTACTTGTTATACTAACAGGTCGAATTTGAATTGAAAATTAAATGTTTCGTAATGAAATGATAAAAATTTACTCAAATAAATATATAGCTTGGACTATTATTCGAATAAAATGTAGCCCGTCTGGATAACAAAATTCAAATAAAAAATTCACGATAAACAATTTCACATTCGCTATTTGATAAATAAATTCAGAATTTATAATATATGAGTCATAACTATTTACAATTAGTCGTTCAATGTATTCGTTATTATGTGAAAAATATTGCAAGACCAAATTTAGGACTAAAAGTCACATGGTCTCATTTAGGAGTACCATATATTCAATCATAACGTAGGATATATAATATACTGGTACATATAACAACGCACCCTGTTGATTATTCATCTAGCAAGTTGGTGTAATGATTGTCAAATTTAATACGATTTAATCTTATCTCTGAAACTAACAGGTTGCATGTTATTATAAATTTTTTTTTTTAAATCACGTGCTAGGGTTTCTAGATGAAATCTGTCTTAACATGGAAATGTATTAATCCATTAAAGTCTTTTTAGTATAATCGAAAGTCTGCAGAAAATAATCTCCTTTCCGTTTCATAATCTCAAAATACGTAGATACTGTATCCTGATTGTTCACAAAAATGTCCTTCAGATCTTCAGTTACAAATAGGATTGCATTATTTCTTGCTAGATATTTAACTTATTATATAGGGTGCTACACCAAAACCAGGTCCCCTGAATATCTTTTCTAAATGTGATGATACAAAAAATATTTTACTGCAATTTAAATGGTTTGGAAGAGCCTATACGCTGCAATATACAATATATTTTTCCAATATATCCAAGGTCATCGATATTTTTTTCACTTATAAATGCATATTATTCCAGACTGATTCATCTGCCAAACCGCCATTTTTGTAAAAATAAAGAATATAAAAAAATGATTTTATAGTAAAATGCTTATACAATACATTAATGCACTTCGATGTACATAAAATCTTGTTAACCTGTAAACAGAAATTCTCGAGAAAGCCTGAAAATTCTGGTCATCAAAATGGCGTAACTCCTTAACAGAGAAATTTCAGATCAGCAATTTTCTGATAATGTCGCAGCCTGATAAGATTCCGTCGGTCAACGTCCTACGGGCAAGGTCTTTTCTTCTATAATCCAACGTTTATTTCCTCTCATCTGTCTTCTATTGTTCTTCCAACCCCTTCAATTATGACAGTGATTTAAGAGGCTATGTTACTCGGTCGTAAAGTTAGAACAGGTAAACTCATCTATCCTGATGCGACGGTGGGTCATAAATCTTGGAAGATGACGCGGGCCGCCTCTAGTTCGCTCGTTGACATCCACCGCAGCCCTACGACGGTGCCTCGATATTTTCGAAGCATCTGCACGTATCGACACGCGATATTCGCAGACCGAACGGGTATTAAAAGACCCGGAACCGCTATCGATAGGTCTATTGGATATTCACGCACGTTTTCGCGACGAATCCGATTTTACGGCGGACGGTTAGTGGACGCGATCATTTATTTAAACAATTTTTGTGACTGGCTATTCGATATCGATTTCCGCTGACGTCGAATGTAAAATATGCATCGGAAAACAGAATTAGCACCGATTGCGTCCACTTCGATTCTTCCGAGCTTTCTAGAGACTGTTTGTTTTTTTCTGTTCGCTGAAATTTGACCATACGTGTGTTTATAGTTGTAGCGTTCGTCAGAATTTATTCACAGAGGGCGAACTAAATTACTTAGGATAAGGATTGAAACTTGGGAACTTTAGGAACTTGGAAACTTGGAGGCTTGGAAGCTTGGAAGCTTGGAAACTTGGAAACTTGGAAACTTAGGAACATAGGAATTTGGAAACTCAGGAATTTGGAAACTTGGGATCTTTTTGACAGAGAAAGCGAAATTCTACATTTTCACATTTGCAGAGAGTCACGTATTACGTTACTGTGATGTGAAAATGAAATGACAGTAACTGAAATAAATTAAAGAGAGGAAAAAAGAAGAAACATCTACATAATTGGGTAAAGTTCAGAGGTCATAGGAAAGAAAGTAGAAATCTCCAATGCAATTAGGTAAGCGTTGGGTAGCTGCCATTGGAAAAGGCAGCAGCAAGTCTCTTCAGAAGCATTCAGTAGCAATCTTGGTGCATGATAAAATGAATTACGAAAATCGATTGCTCAATTAGGAAACGACATACAGTGGAATCGAGTTTCTCGAGGAAAGTGTTTCGAATGAATCATTGATTATGTTATTTTTGTAGTTGGCTGAGTATTTCCTTTTGTACCTTAGAAAGTTAGGAGCTTAGGAACTTAGGAACTTGGAAACTTGAAAACTTAGGAACTTAGGAACTTAGAATCTTAGAAACTCAAAAGGTTATAAATTTGGGAACTTAGATACTTGGGAACTTGGAAACTTGGAAACTTAGGAGCTAAGGATCTTAGGAAGTTAGGAGGTTAGGAACTTCGGAACTTGGAAACTTGGAAACTTAGGAACTTGGAAACTCGGGAACCCAGGAGCTTAGAAATTTCAGAACTTAGAAACTTATCCCTTGAGTAATCGCAATCAATTTGAACTATGAGATTTCTCGTTGTTGGCGGAGAATGGTTTAACCTTCGCATTGTTCGAAGTTTACCTATAATTCTAACCGAATGGTGATGGTTTCTCAGTTAGTTCATAAGCAACCGTGACATCGATAATAGGATTTTAATTAAATACTAGCTACAAGAAATCGATAAGTGATGTCATTGTTTCCTACTAGGAAAGCCTACACTGTGGGCGGCTAATCAATTATTTATTCGAATGCAACACCAGTTGCAAGGAGTGACGTTGCTTATTCGAAATCCTGTTAGTCTTCTTGTTATGATAATGACGGTAACAGGAATAGTCTGGGATATTGATTAATAACTTATAGGAAAGACGATGTTACGACACAGAACTCAGGGAAAACTTCTGTCTAATATTAAACTGATTACTCTATTGAATATAAAATTCTCAGTATGCCTCACTGTTTTCGCAACCAGACTGGAATATTCCTTGAAGGGTAACGACACTTTAAAAATGTGCATAACTTTAACAATTTTGTAGGAAACTATAATAGACGAAATACAAAATATGTTTAAAGCGGCTAATTGTATATTCTTTTGGGCGAATAAAAGCATTTTGTATATAATTTTTCCTTTTAAAATGGTAGCACCAGATCTTTGGAAGCGATACCAGTTTTCGCAAAAGGGGTTCTACGGCCGAAAAAAAATCTTTCACAATTTTTTGCGTGGAACAAAAACTGAACAATTTATAAAAATTGTATACGATTGGTTAGGGAAAGACGTAGGGTTCAGTTTGAAAAACATGGTTTCGAGAAGAATGCGTTTAAAGATTTACGTCGCATCTGTCGATAGAAATTTTCGATTTTCTTTTAGTCTTCTATACGTTTGCCATACAGTTTACCTTCTACATTAATGTATTCCTCCTTTTTTCCTATTCTGGTCGGTGAGAAGCCAGTCGAGCTTTTTTTGTAGAATCAGACAGAGATTACACTGAAAATTTAATGCGGCGCGCGTCTATCTCAGCGCAGAAATTGTAACAATTTTACCCGATTAATATACCTAATGCTTCCATTATCTACATTATGCTTGATAATCCATCGTTAGTTATACATAAAGAATATTTGATATCAAATATTCTTACAAGATATCAACAGCTGTCGCTTGATTTTCAATCTCTCCAACTCTTGCGTGTGCGCGAGGTCTGTACATTTTTTAAGACCCTAAAGTATCATTTAAAAGAACAAATTATTGATTTTTTCCGAAATTCCAGAGTGGACTTAAATCGCGCTCGATTTCTTTTTAGATTAGACTAATTCTCTATCAAGTTGTACAAGCACATCGACCCGTTTGGAAACTTCGTTGCATAACCTTCTCTGAAATCGTTCCGATTACAGTTCCTTCGGTGTTCCTTTTCGATTTACGTATAACGTCGTCGTTGTTACCGCTCATATTTTCACGATCATGCTCCGTTCTCGTGTAACGGCGAGAAGCTCGTCTAGATAATTCCGTTTCTTGTTCGCTCATGCGTCGAACGTACGAAACTTTTCCACGATTACACGCGAAGTGCCCTTTGAAATTGGCAAACAGCGGAGTTTCGCTCCAGGATGTCCAGTCGATTCCGGATCCCAGCCCGTCTCGAACTCGTTCGATTCCACAAGTTCCATCGGAACGAATCCGAAAACTTTTCGCCGCTCGCCTCGGGTACGGACGATAGGGCCACACTTCTCTTCCTCCGAAGATTACGTTTAATCAGAATTAAGGATGTACTTGTGGAGCATCGATAGCCGGGGACGGTCGACGATCTTCGTCTCATTTGCCCGATTCCGGGAAATTTAATCTGGAGAAGGACTTCCTCGAACGACTTCGTCCCGTCCCGAGTTTAAATCCTGACCAATCGATATCAGCCTTTCGCGAGAAAGCGTAATTTTTCTCTACCCGATTTTCTCCCCCTCCAATTATTCCAGCGAGTTTCATAATAAGAAATTAAGAGTAAATAGTTACTCGATGAAATATGAATGGAGGATGGAGGAAGGGAGCTGTTCGTAGATAATGCAGCTGCTTTCGTGCGCGGAGAATTAGTACATTTATTGAAAAATGTATTACGGTAGAGTCTCCGGTATACACGCGCTAATTAGAAAACAGACGTGATCGAATAAAGGAATTTTTATATAATGGAACAATCACTTTTATTATATTCAATTTTAATTTAATCATGTTAGAACGGCTGATGTCTGTCGTTGGGTGCGTCACTAGGATTGCCACCACCTAATCACCGTTTGATTCGCTTTTTTTTGTAGTATCAAACACGCGTAGCTTACGAAACGGTTGTAAGCTAGAGATCCCTACTTCACGTGTATTGAAATACCCGGGTACCCGAGTGTCTAAATACGCTGACACCCGGATAACTAAATATACGGATATTCAGGTACGTACACGTGCATCGAAATACATATACGGATACGCATACATCAAATCTCGAAAAGGGACACCGGCAGGGCCGGATGTAACAGCATTAATCAAATATATAACAAAACATCTTTATTTGTATAAATGGTAACTGTTAAGATCCCAAAACTTTTGAACAGCAGTGTAGGTCGGACCATAGCGCAACAACGACGATTCGCATTATTTTTACAGCCAAACAGAAAGAAAGGAACGAGCCGGGGCCGGTTCGAAACGGCGTTTTATTTCGCATCGGTTCAATTTTCCTCCCGCGATTCCGATAACTTACGATTCCTCCGCGGCGCTGGCTGCCGATGAATTCCGTCCGACGAATTCCCTGTAGGTGGACCCGGTATTTATGGTATCCGCAATTCGAAAACCGTATGGAAGGAAGCAATTTGTTCGCCCGTCGATGCAATACCTACTACTGGCTCACGGTAATGAAACAGGCAATCGTTTCGTATGTGCGGCATGCAAGCCGCATAGCTGCCCCATGCAGCGTGTTGTTTCGTTCGTTGCTGTTTTCCCAGAACGGTGCATTGCGTTGCATCGCGCTGCTCAGCCATTTCCCCAGGTCCCAAACTTAGCCGTTACTAGAATTTCGCGATCTGAGAATTAGCGAAAGTTTTGCTTGTAGCGTTTTGAAGTTGTGAATCCTTGATGTTTATAGGCCCGAGGACCACTGAAGAGTGGTATCCTTTTCTCAACACAAAGTGTTAGAATACCATTTGGCAAGGGATAGATGATATTATAGGATTATTCTAATCTAAATTGTCAAGTTTTAGTTTTTTGGAGTTCGGTCGTGAAGGGCTTATATACTATGAATGTAGTTGGGAGCGAATGCTTGCGAGAAACACGCGGATCGCGCGGTTTCCCTCTGGTGGTGAGTAGCGGAGGTGCCACCACAATCCTAAGTGGAGTATCGTAATCTTTTGAAATATATCGAGGTTTCATACACCTGACACGAGCAAACAGTTACGAGTCATGAATTTCATCAATGAATGTTATAACGACTTATTTTTGCGACAGAAATCTTAACCTTATTAACAACTAGACCTAATTTTTCATCGTTATGAACCTTCCTTTAAATTCTGTTTGTATATACAAGCTTATCGATGATCGTCAATTAAAAACATTTGGCATGACCAAGACGAACGCAGATGTGAAGTCACTAAGCGTACTCGTCTTCTTCCCGTGTTTCTTCCCGAAGATCGTAAAGCGAAGGTTAGATGGGCAGAACTCTTTAAGAACATAATACGAAAAGTATGGGTGAAGTGCGAACAGAATATGCAAACCTGTTCTGGCTGGAGAAAAGGAACACTCGCGGATGGCCTTTGCGCGAAAGCCGAAGACCTTCTCGGTCCATGATCGCTCGACCTGCAATCTTTCCAATAAGAGAGAAGAATCTTCTCGCATTCCTTTTTCGCTTTCTGGAATTAAACCGTAAACCGTCGCGGTTCCACCTGTTGAAAGGAGTGCTCGCACGTAATTTATTTTAAGACGAAAGAGTCTCGAAGTAATGAACTTCGGTGTTACAACAAAGTTTTGGCGAAGACGAAGTGTGACTTCATATGAAGAAATTTCACGGTCGTTATACTTCTGACAATGTGCTGGACTCTGCAAACGTCAGTCTTGATTAACGAAACATATTTTGGAAGATCGATCTAATTTTGGTAGAATTGATGCTTGTGAAGATTTAGGAGCGAGTTCTGTAAGATAAGGATATTACAATTTTTATTTAATCATAATTGAAGTCGTTCATGATTCTGATCAATTGCGAACAAAGGTATGAAGTGTTGGTTGGTTTTATTATTAACTGTTTTTCAAATATTGTGTATTATATTTACCAATTGTTATTGTTGAGTTCAAGTGATAAATATTTGGAAAATTTATTTATTTATTTATTTATTTAACTCGTTTAGTGAATACAAGAGTACAAGAGCATCATAGATTTTATATTGCATTAATTTTGATGGAGATTGTCCTTATTGTTATATTAATACAGTGGTGGTTGTTCAATTTCATTTCCACTTCCATTTATTATATTTACCAATAATTATATTATATTTATTATATATTTATTATGTTTACCAAAATTTCATTTCCATTTATTATATTTACCAATTATTATAGTATACTTATTATATATTTATTATATTTACCAATTGTTATTGTTGAGTTTAAGTGATAAATATTTGGAAAATTTATCAGTACTTATTTAACTCGTTTAGTGAATACAAGAGTACAAGAGCATCATAGATTTTATATTGCATTAATGTTGATGGAGATTGTCCTTATTGTTATATTAATACAGTGGTGGTTGTTCAATTTCATTTCCATTTCCATTTATTATATTTACCAATAATTATATTATATTTATTATATATTTATTATGTTTACCAATTATTATATTATACTTATTATATATTTATTATATTTACCAATTGTTATTGTTGAGTTTAAGTGATAAATATTTGGAAAATTTATCAGTACTTATTAAACTCGTTTAGTGAATATAGAGTACAAGAGCATCATAAGAGCGTCCCTTTATACGTAAAAAAAGTTTCAATAACAAAAATTAATTATATCTGGAAATTATATGCATTAGAAAAATACATTAGCTGGACCAGACTCCCCCCTTAATATAAATTCTCCTTCCTGAAAGGGAAATCCTCCGACAAGAATTCTCTTCCAAGATCTCCACAGGAAGTTCAAGAAATCCCTAGGTCGCTCGATTACCTATACGCGTTAGTCATTGTCCCTCGTAAACATGGAAGTCAATGACCAAACCGGCAATCAAGAAAATCATCGTCCCATGAAAGATAAAAGCGTGTCGATAAATACCCGAAAGATCGCAATCCCACTTTTCTTCCACCACTGAATTTCGAGCGGCTGTTGGTCGCGTTACACGCCGTTTACCGTTTATCGGCTGGCATATCTTTCGTGTAAAGGTCACATCGGTAGTGTCGGTCCTCTCCTTCTGCCAGCAGCTTCTCCTACTCGGCCCACCTTCTCCTTCTACGTATCCGTGGCACACAGGTGTAGCGACCGGCAGTCGGCGTTCTTCGTCCGCCATACGCTTTCAGTTAACGCCTGGTCGTCGCCAGGTATGCCGGTTCCCCGTGTGGATTACGGTCATTAGTCGGCGATTGTTCCTGTCTACCTCGGTTCTCTTCCCTGGATCGCGTGTGCTTGATTTTTTAGTGAATTCGTGATTTTTGTGAGTGATTTTAACGCGAGGACCACCGGTTGTTCGCCGTTTCGCGGGTGAACGGAGTGCGCGTGCATCGTTACCATCAACACAACCATCTGAGGCGTTGGATCGTTTTGGAGTCGAGTTATCCATGCTTCTCGTCAGGTAGGCGAGTGTATATTGATAGTGATTTCGATATCGATGGTTTACGGAGTCGTACGGTCCAGTGAAACAAATTTAGAACTGTGTGTTTCCAGTTTTAAGTATACGAGTTTAACAGTAAACGTACCTCGACTGTTTATGAATATTTGTATACAATTCTTATATACTACATATAAATAAATATATTTATACTTATGTAAATTATATATTTTATTTCAATTGTTTCATGCATTATTCTATTTAATACTTCAATTTAAACCGAAAAAAGGGCTTCGGTGATTTGGAGCACAAACAGAACGTAACTCTACACAGTTGAAACTCTATACACTTATGATTAAAAAGTTAAATGATTTAGTAGATAAAAAAATATGCCGACTACGAATAGGTTATTCAACATAATTTAATGTAAAGGAAATAGAAATTTAAAATATTATTCAATATCATTTAATATAAATGAAATACAAATCATTTCATACTTTTTAGTGCAATTTTAATATTTTTTCCAAAAATTATTTTATGTTAGCATCTATTTTAATAAATTGAAATTTAATATAAAAAGAAGGAGGCTCTACTGTATTTGAATCGGAGCAGGAATAGGTTTTTTCTAACATCTATGGTTTGTTGATGTTTAAGAATGTGATTTTGTTGCAGTTAATAAGAGTTTGTCTAATTTTTCTTACGTTAGGCAAGATAGAAGAAATGTTAGAGAATAAAATAAGTTACGCTGTGGCGTCAATTAAAACCATCCACAGTAATTGAGTACAAAAAAATAGATTTTTTAAAACTTTAGACTACACTATTTAAAGAGTGAACGTCACATTTATTTTTGGAGTAAAGTTCTGATATTTGTGAATTTTTTCTCTCAAACGAAATGTTTAATATAAATGTTTAATAACATGTATTAAAACTGTATACTTTTAAAAATATTTCTTTCAATTTTTGTTAAAAGAATTTCGATTTATATAGAAAATATAAACATTCTCGTACTACTCTACTGATATTCTTTGAGAAAACACCAACGATCGTATGTGCAACGATAAAAAATCCTATCGCGTGTATGCAGATAAAGTTTCTAATCAATCGGATAAGCAGTTTCCGAAAAATGTTATCTACCAGATTGAAAAAACCGGTTTCGAGGAAAACGCGTTTGAAGTTTAAGGAGGGCTGACTGGAGCGTTTGGACATGCTCCAAACGTTATATCGTTCTTGATATTTTGTATTTAAGTTTTCGAGCCTGTGGATTTTTATCAAATGAAACAGAAAAACTTGATTTTTGCAAATCAAATATACACCAAGTAGATAGAGTTTATCAACAAAAACGTACACAAAATGTACAAATTTATTACATAGATGATGAAATAATATAATTATATATAAGGAAAGGAAATTATATATAATTATATCATACGATGTGGATCCACATGAAATACAATAGTAATAGAAATTCTAATTATATTCGATTCATTGCACACTTACTTCATCTCCAATTTTAACGGAACGTAACCAATATTATATATTTGTTAAATATAAAGATATTGCTCCTCCTTAAAAAAAGTCTTTTAGTTTACGGAATTCGAAACACTTTCACGTTTTTATCTTACAAGAGTCTCACGATTCCGACGTCCATTCCATGATCGATACTAGTAATCTAATCACACAATTCATTTAATTTGTGATGTAACTTCGATTGTCGTTTTCTTCGAACGTCGATATTTGCGCATTGCTCGTTGACTGTCTACAAATGTAACGAAGGTTTTCATCGGAGATCCTCGTTAATTCATCCCACAATCAGTCAAGGAGACATCTACATGAGTAATTAGATTGCAGCAATCGAAATGGTGTTCTCTGTTGTAACCTTCTCGCCTCGAATCGACCTTAATGAATTCCTTAATATGTTCGATCGAAAGATTGAGACATAAAACATTCATCTTAGCATAGAATAACATAAGAAGCTTCTTCGGTTTCTGTTCTAGGAAAATGTACGTTAAGGGGTGTTGTGGTTTGAATGTCTGAAAAATAATCTATCTTCTGAATTTTTTTGTGTTGAAATGGGAAGGAATATTGATACAAGACTTTCCAATAATATTAAGTAATGCTAAGACTGTTTATTCGTATTTTTTTCAGTGACAATTATTTGTCAATAGGTATTGAAAAATTGGCCTGATTCTAGGTTACGTATTTGAAACAAATCAGACTTGTGAATTTTTAAATTAAACAGTATTTTGCGGAAAATGATATAAAGCATGTTGCAAAATGTTTGGTACCGACGAAATGGTGCCACTTTGAATGTGTTTCACGTCCCTTTTTTTTCTTCATTGTACTGTAACAAATAATAATGTAGAATGTTTAACAAACTTTACGTCATCATTTTTCGACGAAAACCATCATTTTTCAGAAAGTCATCGGTTTAATCAAGTCGGTTGAGTCATCACTAAGAAACTTTGCACATAAGGGGGAAAAAGGTAGTTTCAAGAAAAACGCGTTTAAAGTTTGTCGTTAGGCTTACCACTAAGTTTATCTCCAATTTCCTTTCATTGGTTTTTGGATAAACATCTTCACATTAAAATTATTTATAATATAGAGATCCAAGTCGAGAACAACTTTAAATGATCGTTTGCTCTAAATATTCTAAAAATACAATGTTCAAAAGATCTCTTTTTTGAACAGGTTAAAGCAGAACTCCTTGTGACCATCAGATATAATTTTGTTTTTTCAAAAAAATTCAACGGCGTCAATGGCTTCTTATAAGGAAAGGAAATTATATATAATTATATCATATGATATGGATCCACATGAAATACAATAATAATAGTAATAGAAAATCTAATTATATTCAATTCATTGCACACTTACTTCGTCTCCAATTTAATGCTTATATGCACAACTCGCAATACTAATAATTTTGTCGTCGAAGCAGAGTATTAATTGAAAAGTAATCGTAAACAAATATATTTGCTTTTAACTGTATATTAAAATTAAATAATTCTATATACCGCTGGTCTAAGCAACAAAATCTTGAAATTTATGCTAGCCCTCTATGTGCGTAATTATTAACACTAATAGTATATATGCGTGTATAGTTGGCTATAAACGATTTATTTAATTTTCGTTTATTTGCGATATTTAACAATCATGGGAAGTTAATGAAACATCGATGCCTAGACGAACGCCATTTAATTAAAAAATTCGATAGTCATCGGGAAAGCCCAGAGATGAATGACAATTAGCGAGACGTTAGAATAAGCCAACGATAAGGCAACGACCGTTTCTTACCATCTTCCTAGTATTCTCCAGGCACCGGTAACGAGGAGGCATATTAAACAATCAGCTGACGGTCGAGTAAGCGGCCGCGGAATTTTAATTCGAAGCTTTCGTGCCAACTTCTTATTGCGCGCCTGATTTCGACGCAGAAACGCGAAGGAAAGTCGATGAAAGAGAGCGGAAAAGTGTCGTGCTTTAACGACACTTGTTAGGCGCTCCGCGATGCATCAGGCGCCCTGAAAGGGAACACGCCTCGTCGTTTCTCATTTCTCCGTTTTATCCCTCGCCGTTTCATCGACGCTCTGCTTCTCTGTCTGCTGTAAACGGTCTATCCGGTTCGATTATTCGATACGCGAGCCTGCGGAATACGTGTTTAATCCACGTGCAGAGGTTGCGACAGTTGCGATCCTCGCAGCCTGTTCCTTTCTCTTTTCTTTCGGAAAATCAGTAAAACTATCGTTAAGGTAACTAAACTATCGTAATTGAACATTCCTCGTTGTTTTGGCTTCGTAGAATTTGCTCCAGATACTTTAAGGATGCAACAATTTGGATTGACCGTTATGTTGAGGTTTATTACAAAATGGGCACGTCACCTGTATAGTTTCTTAAGTAGTAATGTTTATTATACAAAGTGTTAACAAATATGTGGGAAATTTGTTCAGGATCAAGTCTACATACCTGTACGAATCGAAAAGTCCTTTACCAACCTTTACTCAGATTTTGCAAGCTGAGGCTTCGTTGTTGAGATATAAGTGGTTGAAATTTACTGTTGTAACTTCCGACGCGGTCGCACATGGACGACACTCACACGCGAGAAAGCCGCACCGATATACACTCGCTAGCGTCATTCCACCGACCAGCTGATTCGCAGTTGATCGTGAGTGTGCGTCGCACAGTGGTCCGAATGGCCAAAAACCTGGCCAAAATTGGAAGGAGTTTTCAGATCTTCGTGAAACTTGTTGTTTCAGGGTTATTTTGGCCGCAAAATACGAATCTGGTATCAGAATTGCAAAATTCAAAATGGCGGATCCAGTATGGTCGACATGCATATTAAAAATACTAAATTATTATGAATTTTTTATGAAATACGATTTCTAGGTTTATAGGGGAACATAGTTAGAATAGATTGACAGAAATAACAATAATAAATTAATGTTAAATTGAAAGTAAGGATAATAAGGTTTGTTTTAATGCCGCGTAAACAGTTTTCTTTTCCTTATAAACATGAACTTTAAATTTAAATAATTTAAAATGCCGCAAATTTGCGCAAGTTTTCTCAATTGGATATCACACCTGTGTTACGAGCCGAAGGGGCGGCTGCGTAGCTGGGGCTTTTCTATTGGAATATGGTTTTGTTAATGGCTTGACCAGTGTTGTTAGGTAACACTGGGTGCCTTGAGGAAGTAGACGCGGAGACGAACCTACGTATGGCTAACGTAGGGAGCTCCAGGAAGGTAGAGACGCGAGGACGAACCCACGTATGGCTAACGTGGGGAGCCGCAGGAAATGTTAGTATTAGGCCTCGTAACAGTTTCTGATGTACCTCGAGCGGCAAAGGTACACCTTAGTGGGTACTGGACTGGGTATTATAATTGATCAACACTAATTAAAAATGATTATATATTCTGATATGCACCGGGACTTACAATTGTTATGAGAGTAATTGTCGCGGTGTACTAATGGTAATAAGCTAAGTTGTTTCAAATATGAACTGAGTTGAAAGTATAGTTTCGATTCCGCGAAGCTAGAATCTAATCCTTCTCAGTTTTCACGAACGCGAGCAAACGGGGGACGACTACACCGATAAAATAATGCCTAACAGTAGACTACGTCCTGTATCCAATTCGACATATATATGTATATTTTTTTTTTATCTACTTTCATTCTGTTTCTTTTCAATTCTTACTTGAACACTCTGTCTCTTCTATCGCGTCTTATTCAGATATTTGAAACCCAACGTCGTACATCATGGCTTCTGGCTTGCATGCATCGTCTATAGCGTATAGTACACATTGTTCCGAATCATTACCTACATTCGCCAACACACCACGAACCATAGTTACATGCATACGTAGATGCTTCTCTTTCAATTTCCACGTGCCCTACCCACGTCTGCCATGACACACATTACTACATGTAAGTTTTCTCATTTAGACTTTTGTTGCATTAGTGCTTACTCTCTTCATACTTTTCACATCCACTTTGCACATTGCATCTACCTTCCATTGCTGTTATACAAGCTAACCCAGAAAGTAAAACACGTAAAACCGTAACCTTGTGTTCAGTTATCATATATTTTCAACGGGGTACTATGTTTTAGAATTTCAAAAATGATAATGGATTTCTTTTTGGAATTATAAAATTGTTTTTAATCACAGGAATTTATCGTGATTATTTCTTGTTAACATAAAGAGAATTAATGGCGTATTTAAAGGGGGAATAAATAATAATGTGTTAAAATTAATATTGTATTTAAGAAATTCTAGTATTAGCAGTGATTCAGAAAAACAAATAATCTTACGGGATAACTCTCAGATTGAGAATGGCTATACCGAGTGAAGTACATAAGCGACGTGCAGATACTACAAATTATCATAATTACTGACCGATAAGATCTCCATTCTCTAGTGTCACAAATGAATTCAAAGCCCATCCTAGAGTTTAAAGAAGATTGCACGTTGAATTGCACTCATTCAAAGTGCTTGGTGCGTCACGAATAATAAATGATTATAGATTTTATTCGGTGTTTCTTATTCGAATACAATTTTTACAACGTCCGTGTGAAGCGTCGTCGTTGGAAGAACCTGATCGAACGGAAGCTCTCGGTACTTCCGGTGCGCCGATGACGGGAAGTCGACGACATTTGCAACGGAGACGAAACGTTTTGGGGAATGTTTCGCGGTGTGCTGATTGCGCTGCAGTTAGGAATCCACGTCGCCGTGGCGATAAATAAGCCGCTTATGCCGTAATCTAATCCCCAGAGTCGAGAGCTTCTCTCGCAACGGTATATGCCGCGGAAATGTGTATTCGCACGGAGGAGATTGCCGCTGATAAGGCCACCGACGAAACGACGACGGGGACGCCGTCGTCTTCGGTGAAGGAAGATGGAACGCCAGCTGGAGAATCCGTACTCTAATGATCTAGCGTCTGAAAATATTTTGTGCGGTATCTCAGAAAAAGTACCATTTCCCGCCAAATCGATCATTTTTGCGTATGGGTGTCAACCCTTTTAACTCGACTATTTTTTTTATTTGAATTCTATTCGTTTCTCTTTCAGAAATTAATTGTTTGAAACTAGGTTTGGCTATAAATAAAAAATCAATCATTCAAGTTATTGTAGACGCTAACTTTTAGTTTATTTTAACCCATTCACTGTCAACTACGAAATGTCTCGTAATTCAAATTAATTGCAATTACTCCAGGAATAAGTTTCCAAGTTCTTAAGCTCCTAAGTTCCTAAACTCCTAAGTTCCCAAGTTCCCAAGTTTCTAAGTTTCCAAGTTCCTAAGTTGCTGAGCTCCTAGCTCTTAAGTTTCCAAGTTACTAAGTTACTAAGTTACCAAGTTTCTAAGTTCTTAAGTTTCCAAGTTCCTAAGTTTCCACGTTTCTAAGGTTCCAAGTTCCTAAGTTCCTAAACTCCATTTCTAAGGTACCAAGCTCCAAGTTACTGAATTTCCAAGTTTTTAAGCTCCCAAGTTCCTAAGTTCCTAACCTCCTATGTTTCTAAGTGTCCAAGTTTCCAAGTTTCTATGTGTATTCAAATTGATTGCAATTACTCAAGGGATAAGTTTATAGCCTTTTGAGTAACGAATTATTGCAAAAGAAGATCGTAAATTTTCTTTTTAAAACAAAATAAAATTCAATATCACTTTATATCATCAAAATAACAACCAAGATTACACATTTGTAGTAAATCTTGGCACCCAAGGCAAAACGCTTCTAATTTATGAAGAGATGATGAAAAATTGTTGAAATGGAAAATGAAAGATATTGAAGGTATAAATGGATGTTTTTTTTTTTACTAAAAGTTTATTAAAGATATCTTCATAAGTGCACATTTTTGGAAAGGGATGGATATAACATTTTTTATAGAGAATTTCATTTTCCACTTTTTGTGGAGAATTTTATTTCCTACAAAACCATTTCTATGCTTTTTTTCTTAATTCTGCATATTTAATGAGATATTTCCACAAATTTGCGATTTCATCGAAAAATAAACAACATCCGGCGGCACGTGTTCTTTTAATTTTTTTCTTACAAGAAGCATTATTCTTCCACCAAAAAGAATCTTTGTATGTGGCGCCAGTGAAAATATAATTTTTAGCGACCACCCTAATGACCATAGGACTGAAAAACGATTTATTCTGCTCTGTATTTTTATCGGGCGATTAAACACGCAGTCGAAATACTGGCTGAAACTTATTTCCTGAAACATTTTCTGGGTAAATTAAGCGACTTTCCCGATGGACCGATATCTTTGATTTCTCTGGCTAAAATTGACGTATTCTTGTTCGTTTTGTAGGCAGATTGCATTTCACGACTACCAGTTCTATGGATGATTCGATTGCCGTACTGATTGGAATCTGTCCAATTAAAGCAATGCTCGCGGATATACCATCCGGGGGTCACGGACACGAGGAAATATTATTCGAAACATTTTAAAAGCAATCGATTCTCCCTGTCTTATACACTATGGCGCATAGGTATAAGCGTGCCCTTAATTTTGCTTGTTTGGGACATATTATCGTTCAGAATAAAGGTGATAAATGGATCTGATTGTGAATTGTTTATTCTAGCAAAAAGTAATTTGATTTAACTCTTCGAAGTTAGATGGGTTAAAAACTATCTCACCTTTTACTTAGCTTTACTATTTTATTTAAAATCTTTTGTTTAGATTTACTACTTTATTTAAAATTGTTTGCTTAGCTTTACTATTTTATTTAAAATTGTTTGCTTAGATTTACTATTTTATTTAAAATTTTTCATTCGCGTTAGCAAACTGTTGACACTGTTATTTTGTGCAGATTAAATTTTATTTTTATTTTATAATCGCGTACCTCAAAAAGTTAAACAAATATTCAGAAAGATAGATTTGATTCAAGCTACTGTAGAAATATTTCATTCTTGTTGCAAAATATGATAAGTAATGATTGAAATATTAGCTTGTATATAAAAATCTATTTAAATGTAATCTATTTAAAATAAATTCTGTTTTTTGCTGACTGTTTAACTCTTCGGTAATATTTGCAATGTTTTATATCACCAATGTTTTTAGTAAGTAAAACTACCGAGTGAAGGGCGTACCCTTTTTTACACCTTAGCGTATTTGCTCTTTTTACGTCCTTCCTTCTTCCTGTTCGAAACTAATACTCACAGTATATTACTTACGAGAAGGCTAAGAACGATGCAACGCTCGACGAAATTCAAACTTTTCGACGGTTTGAGGCAACTTCGTCTCACTTTTTCGCAGATGCTGCAGCATTGTTTCGCTATAAACGAATATTTATGAGACTCGATTTTTTTTCCAGTGGAAAAAGGCGAGTTACGCGCCGATATAAAATTTACACTCGTAAACAATTTTCTGTCGAATTTTATGGGAACGACAGTGTTCGTTCAGCGTTGAGAAAAGGTTTCGTATGAATTTATTCTCAGATCGTTGATTGCGATCATATCTGGAGACGTTTAAAATAATTATATTTGACGTAATATTATCACGTTATCTTATTTCATAGTTATTTTTATACCTGTCACCACTTTTGAAATAACATTATCTGAAATATTATTTCGAATAGCATATTATTTTATTTTCTAATTATTCGAAATAATCGTTTGAAATAATTGTCAAATTGTTCTTTAAAATTATACCAGATTACTTGATTTTTATTTGAATTGGGTCATTCCACGCGGAATCGAACAATTTTTGGAGTAACACCTCGGATTTTGATAAAGTTCGAGTTGAAGTTAAACAATTTTGAAAATCATTGGTTTTACAACTGTGTCAATCGATGTGTATCAATCTAACTTAGAGCTGATTCGATTTTAGACCTGTTGACACGTTTCACGCTATTTCCCTTCCATTGGTGGTTCGCTTCGCTTTCTCAGCACGGTTCCAATCTCTTAGGTTTGCGTTTCCGTCTCGGTTTGCCAATGAAACGCATCCAGCAACAAAAGTGCTCGCAGCAGCCAGAGAACCAGCGTTTCATTTCGGGTTTATTACGCTGTTGAATTAGGTCGTCGCTTTACGAGGCGAACTTTACATGGAGACGCTGTTTTACGACGCCAGCGCATCGAAAAGCGAAGTGTCGCGGTCCAGAAATCGAAATCCTACGACGAAGGAGTTCCTCGAATTCCGTCAATTTTCTACTCGATTAACACCCTCGTGAATTGCATTTCTGACTTTTGGTGAATAGTCGGTAGGACATTTAGCGAGACAGTTGAGAACGAAAGATTTTTATTTGAAATAAAAGTGAATTATCACTTGTAATCTAATTAAAAAAAATTTTGTTCGATACATGTCTAACATTTTTCATTGTTCTAGTTGTGTTCAAAGTTTCAAGTTTTTGAAGCTTGATATTACGTATTGCAGATACAATTATTTTCTGAAGAGTATCAGAATGACAACTTAAAACGTTTAATTAAAATATTTAAACAAATTGCAGCTATTTTGGTTTCTAATTGACCTTATTTCCTTCAAGCGATTGCCTACGGAAATCAAGTTTGGAGTTGAAAAATAAACCAAGTTATTGTTATAAGACACAAAGTACAAAGGGGTTCGAACTACCACCTTTTAAGTGAGCGAAATGTGTATCCGATGATTGTCCATTTCAAGTTTACCAAACGATAGTTGCTATCCAAGCAGAGGTGGATAATTGATGTTGACGCAGCACGACCTGTCTTATCACTCAGTTTACCGCTTATCGTATCGATTTGCGAGCAAAACCCTGGCAGATGCGGTACGCGACTAACGCGCGCACGTTTTCACTCCCTGGAAACTCGATTCTCGACGGCGCGGCAAGCATCGATGCGAATTTTGAAAAGCTACGGTATTCTGTTGCCCAGTGTGCCATTGGAATTGCTACATACCTACAGTCAGGGTAAGAAGTATTCGTATAGCAACCAATTTAAAATAAAATTAATAAGAAAAGAAATACATAAGAGGTTAACATTAAAAATAATATACTTTGATTTACGCAAATTCTACTCTAAACAAAGTATGTAGGAATGTTGGTTAATTATTTCTTCCCCTAAAATTTATTAATAAAATTTTCCCTTTGTAACTCCGATTGTTATTTTTATTGAAAAAACGTCGAATCAAAAGTAGTTTTTCTTGTCATTCGTTATTCAATTTTTGTCATCTAGAATCTAGCTAAAATGCCCAACTTTGCTGGACTATGGTCGTCGCTTATAACAGTAGTGTCGCCACCGTAGCATAATCTTACGGTTTTATCGTAACATGCAGGACAACCGACTCATTGGAATTGAAGTTATCGTTGATATATCGCATGCGGTATGTCACGACAGAGATGACATTTTTCCTATTTGTTTATGTATTTTTTTCCTGTTTTCAGTGTCTGTTTCTCTCCTTGCACTCGGATCTTATCGCTGACATATGACTGTCGTGTAACGCGAAACTAGAATTACGTCATTAGTTTTAATAATGATAGATGAAATTACTATCGTTATCGGTTGACAGGAACCACAACGATATTCTCTTCGAGCATTCGAATGTTTCAATTTGTGCCAATCACGTTTATAATTAGTATCGAATTAATATTCGTTGAATAGTTCAGTTACCTCGATTATTGATTGGATTTTGTTGGCTGTGCAGTCGAGGTGATACAATTACTAGCTGATTTGTTAATTAATAAGGAACGTAATCGAAGCAAATAATAAAAACGTAGGAATATTTTAGAATTTGATTTCAAACATAGAGTAGAACACCTGATATTAACTAAAAATCAGTTCTCTTCGTTTTAACGTAGTTGTTAAACAAAATTTGTTTAATTTTCATATTTTTCAGTTGTTACTTTTTAAAGGATTTATGTTATGGTACTTTATAAAGGATTTTTAAACCGAGGCTTCAGAATTTTATTTTCTAATAAAATGCACGTGGTATAGAATATTTTTAAATTGTACAATTTATCAATAATATATGTTCATACAAGGTAAAATACCCTGTACTGGAATACATTTCACAGTATATCATGTTTGACCTTGAGTTTGGCAAATAAATATTAACTTAATTAAAGAAATAAAATAATTTTAAAACAATTATTATAATTTCTGTTTCAAAGTTAAAAACATCTATAACTGTCTCTTGCAAAAGCATTAACTAATCTCTAAATGCAGTTATTATTTATATTTACAGCAAATATATTCGAATAATATCATTATAACACAATTGTTCAAGTTCCGGTCCAATTTTCTGCTGTGTTTATGTACCGACTGTTTTACCTTATATTTTGTTATTTAATTAAACAAAGTCCTAAAGTTTCTACAGGGAGAACCTCTCGTAAAGCGTGTAGTAACTTTACCAAATCAAAAAAGTATCTCTCAGATATGTGTTTTGAATTCATTGGACGCAATCTCGATAAAATTGAAGTTCGAGGGGTTCTCGAGTGACTCCAGAAGTCAAAGTCGACAGAAGTTATCGTCGGAAATTTTTCATCGCGTTTCCCGCCGCTGTTCGATCGCCATTCCGCGATTACGAGTGTGGAATGTAAAATGATCTCACTGGATAACGCAGAATAACGGGATTTACTTTTCGAGCGGTCGTTCGGATCGATGGTAACCACCAACTTCCTCTGTATAATCGAACGAGATCATCGCCAGGGAGAACTTTACTGCTCTCGGAAGAAGTTCTCCGAGTCGAGCCTTTCGTTGTCTCTGGCGTACTTTTGTTCCCCCAGAGAGCAGTCTCCGATCGCGACCGAAACCGTCAAACGGTACTAATTACGTTTTCACGGCGAGATTTTAGATATGCATCTGAATGCATCTCCGTGAGACGCTCGTAGCTAGGGGCTAGAGAATCAATTCGCTCGCGTAGAAACTGGGATTATGATCTTAATTCCCTTTCAAATAGCTCCTGACTCGAGACTTGACTCTCGAGACGCGGACGTGCACCCATCGAAGTGGGAATGCGTCGTCATGCACATTTTAATAAACTTCGGAACCTGGCATGCTCGGGACCATTCAGAGGACGAGATTGATTATCCCGCGATTGTCATGTAAAGTACTTGGTCGCGATTGATGATCGCCTCTGTCGAGCCTTTATTCGCTTAGTTTGAATTTAATAAGCAGTTAAGAGGAGAGTCTGGTCCAGCTAATGTATTTTTTTTATGCATATAATTTCCAGATATAATTAATTTTTGTTATTGAAACCTTGTTTTATATATAAAAAATTAATTATATCTGAAAATTAAATGCATTAGAAAAATACATTAGCTGGATCAGGCTCCCCCCTTAATTAAGGCAAAAACTAATTTGTCCACGAATCGGATATAGGAGTCCTCTGTTTTGTTTAAGGGAGACGCAAAGCTTTGAGAACCACTCGTCTATTTCATGTGATAATTTATTTTGCCATGGACGAGGGTGAAATCATATGAAAAGTTGCTACGTTCGCTTAAAATGTTTTAATCAAAGTAAAAGACTAAAGTTCGAAAGCCTCTCGTACAAGTTTAGGAAACGGTACTTCTCGAAATTGACGAGTTTTTCTGGTCGAAAAACAAAATATTTCGTTACTACCGCAGCTTTATGACGTATACATAAACAAGTTATTCGCTTCGAGTCCACTTTGAATGTGGTTCACGTCTTTTTTTTTCTTTTTTTAATTCATGGTGCCGTAAAAACGATAATTTATAACATTTAAAAAATGTTGTATAGTCGATTTCCAACAAACACCATCTTCTTTCGAAAAATTATCGGTTTAAGTAAATCGGTTCAGTCGTTACAGAGAAACTTTGCGCAGAATTTCGAAAAAAGTAGTTCCGAAAGAAACGCGATTAAAGTTTGTTGGTAGGTTTGCCACTGCTTTTACTTCCAATGCTCTTTCATTGGTTTTTGAACATAACCTACGCATTTTGATTTATTTACATCGTAAATAATCCCCGTTGCCGATACAATTGGCACATTTAACGATGTGCAACTCAATATACAGGGTGTCCCAAAGATGTTGGGGCCGGTATCAAAAATTTTGAAAAAAATTACAGACATTCTACTTTATGGCGTTTGTGTTCGTGAATTTTTTCAGAATTTTTCACTGTAAAATGGATTTAAAAAAATTCGAGAAGTTTAAAAACAATTCTTTTTAACAGAAATTATAAAATGACCACGTTTATATTTTTACACTGTTAGTGTTTTGTTATGATTATTAATCTATAATTTTTTCAGATTTTTGGAAGTGGCGGAACGATGTTGAAAAAATCAAAAACTGACATTTGTTTATATTATTAGAAATTCTGAAAAAATTCACTAACACGTACGCCATAAAGTAGAATATCTGTAATTTTTTTCAAAATTTTCGATACAGTACAACGAAAGATATACAGCTTAAACTGTAAATTGCATTTTGTCCTACCCTTCCAGTAAGGGTACGGGGTTGAAGCTTGGCACGAATGGTTCTTTTTTAACACTCTATTAATTGATATTATTAATTCTTCATTGATCAATTTGGCTCTAGAGCACTCTTGACCCCCTCATTCGGCTATACCCTTTAAAATAAAATATCTAAATAAACTGGCGATGATAACGTCATTGCGGACACCGTTCTCTTAAGACGTCCCTAACTTCGTTAATTTTTCAAATTCAACAAAATCCTTTAGCAGATATATTTGTACAAATCTACTATTTGAGAAAATGCAGAGAAATCGATATGTTGAAAGTTCTAGTCTAGAAAACCCCCTAATTCAACAAATCCTTCGGCAGATATACTTGTACAGGTCTACTTTTTGAGAAAATGCAACAAAAAAATCAATATTTCAAAAGTTCTAGTCTAGAAAACCCCCTAATTCAACGAAATCCTTTGGTAAATATATTTCTACACACCTACTCTTTGAAAAAATACAAACAGAAATCGCTATTTTGAAAGTTCTAGACTAGAAAACCCCCTCAAATTTAAAAACGCGTTTCGCTCATTTCCTTTCTCGAGACGGCTCGCAATTCCATTATGCTCCGGACCCCGCGCAGGTATAATACGTCACCGATCCCCCCGACGGAGTCAATCTGTGAGAAATTGCGACAAGGTTACCCACGACTCGGACTCGACTCTCCATTTCGCCTTCCTTTGCGCCGAAGCTTCCCTTTGACCGTTTGCACGTACCCCCGTACCCTCCGTCTACCCTGGCGCGCCGGTAGTTTCCTCTTCCGTTCGAAAGGACGATCGCGAGCTGCAGTTTTTCGCAGCGCACGAGTCCTTTGAAACGGGACCTAGCTCCCGCTGCAGTGTTTTCCTCCGACCGAGTTTCTGGCGGATATCCAAAAAGCCTAGCCCTTTGCTAACTTTCTCCCTGTCTCCCACCCTCCCCCCCACTCTTTATGTTTTTCTCCGTCCCACTTGGTACACGGTGACATCGAGTGGGGCTGATTTATATCCGTGAGGGTGGACGGCTATCTCTGTTCGCGTTCCAGTTGTTTGTTCCGACGTTCCCCGGACGGTTCGGTTCGCTTTAGAGTCTCCCCTGGTAGTTCGCGGTTTACTATGGCGATTCTTTCCTTCGGCGATGCGGATTTATACGTCGGGGGGGCGGGAGGGGGGGAGGGGTGTGTGGAGAGAGGACGGCGATGAACCCCGGCCACTTCGCCTGGGAAACATCCCGTAAATTGCGATCGATAATTCGTAACCGATTTACGGTTTACTCGTAGATTCGTTTCGCGCGTTTTCGAAATAGCGTAGATCACGGCTTTCTTAAGGGGTGAAACCACTCTAGAAGCAGAAAAAAAGACCGAAATTTGACAATTTATTTTGAGAGTCTGACAAATGGGATAGAATTTCTTTTTCAGAGGGTTTATTTAACACGTATCGAAGAACGAAAAACAATTTTTTTTGAAGAAGTATTTCTTCTCACGAATTACGTATACTTCGTGCCATACAGGGTGTCCTAAAAATATTAGAGGTCCTTGAAAGAGGTGGTTTGGGGGGTGATTTGAAACAACTTTTTCCTTAGCGAAAATGTTGTCCGAGGCTTCGTTGAGGAGATATTAACAGAAAATCGCGGACCAATCATAACGCGATTATGCCAGTGGTGCGCCCGCAGTGGCGTAGGCTACGCTCTAGACGGCCGAGCTCCGATTGGTCGGGGTTTTCTGTTAATATCTCCTTAACGAAGCCTCGGACAACAATTTCACAAAGGAAAAAGTTGTTTCGAATTACCCCCCGAACCACCCCTTTCAAGGACCTCCAACATTTCTGGGACACCATGTACATAAGCACAATTTTGTTTAAAATGTAGCTATTGGTATGAATGTTTTTTTTTAAATACTCCTCAAAAAATAATGAATAAATGTTAGAGAAGTAAAGTAAATGTAAAGTTTCGCACGATTATTCTCTAGAGGGCGTTTATGGGAAAGTGGCCCGATGCGTTTTTGTTTTTTTTAGTTTCGATTTTCTGGCACGTATTCAGGTTGATCTCGCAGTGGAAGCGCGTTCATCTTAATATTATTTTATATTTCTAAGAAAACTCTTTGTTCTTTTGTGGTATAATTTATTTTCCTTCGTGTTATGGATACATTCTAAACTGTACGATTTATTAAATAAATGTTAATAATATATTTCTAAGAATAAACATGCGTATGGATTTTTTGTTTCGACTTTTTCTTAAAATTGCAAAAAGAATTATTTAATAAATTCTTTCTGTACATCATCGAATTCAGCGTAAAGACTACATAAAAGTACAAAGTTTCAAAATCTTGTCTGAATAACTACTGGTACTGTCTGGTAGCTATTTTTTGTGACGTGGGTCTACCTTAAACTTTCCTGGAATCGCGTCTCAACCTTCATAAACACAATTGAAAATTGTAGTAACTTAATCATGTTCCTTAAACAAACAGACGTATTCACCCAAATTTAGACGTACCAGAAATTCATGTAGTTGCCAATAACCCTGTGAGGTATATGTAACGATAAAAACACAATACAAAACAAAATAGAAGATGAAATTTGTTTCTTTTTTAGGTAGAAGTAATGCAAAGTCCTTCTCGTCAATTTTTCAAACTGCTTTCCCTTTCCCTAAGCAATATCTACCAGTTCTTGGAACTGCTCGAAGGGAAGCCCGTGGAAAATAAATAAAAAGATCAAGCTAGTAAAACGCCCGTGGCGCCTATGACGTTTAACGCGTATCAATTCCAAATTTTCTCGACTCATTAACTTAAAAACCCCACCGACTCGCGATGAGCCGCGCATCAGAAATCATCATCCCGCGTATCTTTAACGAACAACTCGATAACGGTCATAAATTGCGTCAATTACCATCCCGTTCCGCAGCAGCTATATGCCAAGCTGTGCCGCAGGTTTAATTACTCGCGCTTCGTTAACATCCCGTGAACGAGCGTCGAGGCAGTTGCATTCGAACGTATACGCTGTTTCTGCGATCCGACTTTCCCAGGAGTGGCTGAATTTAATCTGCGAATTGAAATCATCCGATTTATCGCGCATCCATCAAAGAAAATATGGGAAATCTGTCAAAATGCCCGCGTCACCGGAATGATATAATCTAGGCGAGAAATATCAGAATAAAATGGTTTATCTTTCGTTCAAAAGACACAGTCTTCCACTGTGTTTATACAGAAGACAAAAAGCATTAATTAACACTATTTGAAACGTAGCTTCTTTGCATAAGTTTGCAGTGAGCATCCTCTCTTCGTCAATTTAATAATGAAACAGAAAGTATATATTTTTAAGCTTTAGTGTTAATTACAATTAATGTTGATTCAAATTTAAAGAAAGTTGTTCCTAAATGTGACGCTTTTTAACTATTTCCACCTGAACAATGTCCACCTTCATAATAGGAATTCATGAAAAAATTGGTGACCCGCTACAGAAACTGTAAGGACCTCAAAAAAATTCGTAAGTGTTTTTAAGGTTTGTGATCTTTGATGCGAATTTTGAGGGTGATAAAGCCATCCGAGGGGTTTTTAGTATCGAATATCTTTTATCAGTCTTTAAAAGAGCTTTCCAACGACGGATTTATTTATTAAATTGGTTAAGAATTCCATCTTGAGTCACGATTTTGATCAATTCCAAGGTCCATAGGGATTTTCTGGATTTCATTTCTGGATTTTTTATCAGATAGAATCGCTGTTTAGTCCACTGTGCGACGCGTTGCGAGTTTAATCTCAGCCTCCCTCGAGTGGTTGAAATTCGTCCGCGGATTGCCGTCCGATTTGTCCTATCTACTCGTCCGTAAGAGTAGATAGGGAAGATTATTTAAATTGAGCAAGGCGGCTCGACGATTACCGCTGCGGTCTGCTAATTGCATCGCCGAGTTGCAGCGCCCGGTGAAACGCGGCGCATGCCCGCCGAACAGAAACGATTGGCTGGGACGTCGAGCGCGGGTGGCTCGGCTCGAAATTCCCCGGCGAAATTTCGCCGCTAATAAACACTGTGATCCAGCGCAGCCTCGTCTCGTGTAATCCCGATAATTGGTAGGAATTTGACGGTTCCCGGTGGCTTTTGCGCTTCCCTCGAGGCCGCGCTTGTTGCCGCCCTCTGACATTTTCGCGCGGCAAGCCGCATCTGTCGTCGTTTGCGAAATCGCTGTTTACCTCCTTCTATGCTCAAAAATAGTTGCCCATCGTTGCACGCTTGTTGCATCCTACCTACGACAACAGGTACTCGTCACAGTTTTCCAGCGAGTCACGACTGCAGTCGAATATAGGCCAGGTAATCCCTTCAACCCTTTCACATCGATTTTTTTTTTATTGTATTCTATTTGTTTCTCTTTTAGAAATTAATCCTTCGACTGCGAAGGGCGAACATATACGCCCTGGAGAAATGGGTGAAATGTTTATATTCGTTAAATCCATTTTTAAAAAATATCAGCTTATAGGGGACGTTGAGACGGAACTTTTTTATATGTACAGTTTATTCGTGAGATGGTTAGTTTGGAAACTAAAAATTGAAAAGTTAGAAATTCGTTGGAAAAATTGAATTTTAGAAAAAAGATCTTGTACGTTTTTAATTTCTACCTCCGAAACTAAACGTCTTATGAAGAAACTGTAAGTATGAAAAAGTTTTGTCTCATTATCCCCTACAAGCTGATATTTTTTAAAACTTCGATTGTTCGACTTTTGTTTTTGTTTTCTGTCAGACAACAGCAATAGGATCAGATCGTTACGAGATCTCGGGAAAAAGATCTTCTACATTTTCAATTTTTATCTCTGAAACTAAACGTCTTATGAATAAACTGTAAATATAAACAAAGTTTCATTTTTTCATTCTCTATAAGGTGATATTTTTTTTAAAATTCAATTGTTTTTCTTTTCTTTAAAATAACAGTAACAGAATCAAACCATAACGAGATTTCTAAAAAAAACCTCTTAATTTTTTAATTTTTATTTTTGAAACTGAACGTCCTGTGAATAAACTACACATATAAAATAGTACTGTCTTATCATTCCCTATAATCTGATATTTTTTTTAATTCGATTGTTCGACTGTTGTTTTTGTTTCATTATTCCTTTTGTTATTTTGCTTCTCAGAAAACCGCAACAGGATCAGACCCACTACAAGATCTCAGAGAAAAAGATTTTTAACCTTTTAATTTTTATTTTTGGAACTGTACATCCTATGAATAAATTGTAAATATAAAAATAGTTCCGTATTAACGTATCTCATAAGCTGATATTTTAAAAAAATTCATATCTCTACGCTTCTTAGCATTCGCAACAAAAATCGTCCCGCGGTTAAAGGATTAATTATATTAAACTAGTTGTATTAATTGTATTAAACTATACTGATTTATTTGCAACATTTATTCGACTGAACAGTTCACCAGATAAATTATTATTCGTTTTCCATGAAATTTATTTTAGCTCCACAATAACGATTGCAATTTCTATTAATGAAAGGTCAATTCAAAAATCATTTGTTTTTCATCATTTTTCTATCTCTGAAGAAAATAGAAGCTCCGGCAACATGATACTCAGCCAGTAGAAGCGAAAGCAGGAAAATTCAGCCGAGCAGAATTCCTAAACCAGTAGCGGTGTAATAGCATTCCGGAATCAGAAATCGTGATCTGTGTGTAGGAAACGTGTTCAGGATAGATTCTTGTAATAAGCATCAAGCCTCTTCAGATTTAATTCAACTAGACCAGGCTGTATTAATTTACAGGTCGAATGGATCGACATACTTCGAATAATAATCGAGACAGACATGGACATTCGAGTCGTTTGTGCTTGTTACGTTTTCACCGACAATTTAATGGCGATGAGGAATAGCAGGCTATGTTCTTGAGCGGTTGAAATCGTTCCTGCAACAATGAGCAAAAACTTACGTGTGGCCTACTAGAGGAGAGCCACTAGAATTATTAATAATTACTTCTTTATATTCTTTATACTTCTTCTGCAGAATTTCTCAACAATATGAAAATATTATTAATATATACAATCTTCACTTCTCAAGCAGTCACGGTTACTTTAACTTTTCCATTATTCACACAAAAACTTATCTAATAAACGTAACGCGTAAATTCGTATACGCTGACTGTTTTCGTTACTTAACATTCTAATAATATTTTATGCGTTCCTGTCACTGTATAACACGAATTAAATTGAATATTTAATGCCAATATTTATTGTTAGAATCTAGGAAGCGAATGATTTCAAAAGACAAACTTGTTCTGTGACTAATATATTTTAGCAAATCTTTTATTTTTTTTATTAAAGTTTTAAGTCGCATTTTATACATTTACATTTAACATCATGTATAATTTTTTTTTTTATTAAATATCTTGATTAATATATTTTTTTTTTTATTAAAGTTTTAAGTCGCATTTTATACATTTACATTTAACATCATGTATAATTTTACACTGTGCTGCTTGATGGGACTACAGTGCGTTTATTTACACGTACAAGCTTATGTTATCTGTGATTTTGCAATTTGTTATAGATTTTGGTTTCTTTTGGGAATACAATTAAGTTTTTGATATCGTCACGAGAGTTCATTATTTCATTTATATTGTTTTGGATCTTGAGGTTTTCCCTAATTCTATTGAAATGCTGGCAGTTAAATAGGATTTGTTTCATGCTGAGGATTTCGTTGCATACTGTACATTTGGGTGCACAGCAAATCTTTGTATACATATTTTCATCTGTTTGTGAAATTTTTGATTGAAAATTTTGATTTTCTTGATACGCCCATGGGAGAAGAGTTGGGATTGCAGAGAGCCTTCTAGGTCCATAAATCTAGGTGGCCACTGTGTCAACGAGTGATGCAACGCCTGCAGGAGAAAGTGTCCGGATCTGGTAAACAGATACCTGTAGACATAAATTTTCTTCACAAATATCCCATTCACGACGACGTTCAAGCAAACATTTCTACGCACACATGCACCCACTTCTAGACAGCACTCACGTGCATATTTGGGTTTCTATTTACCCAATTTTCTCACAGCTTTGAAATTATCGATTAAATACGGGCGATGTTTATCTCGAATTGAAGTTGAATCTTCAATTTGAAAGAATCTCGTCCGCTTCCATCGTAAAATAGGCCACGCGGATGTTAGCTGCTTGTCAGATCCACCAGCTGGATAGCTACCGCTATAAATTTCAATCGTCAAAGTATTTGCTCTTGCAGATAATTACTTCCTACCTGAAGCAACATCGAACGCTCGAAGAGCCTCCGAAGTACGTAAGTAAGGATTAAGAACTCTACGTGTAACCAGGATTAAATTTGCAAGGCCACTATCCTGTGTTCGGATTCGTACAACGTGAAAGCAACCATGTCGTTCCGAGTAAATTAAAAGTTAAACTTGGGATGTTTCTTGAACGAGTTCTACTCAAGGATTGAGTTCTATAAAGAGTGTAGGAATAAATGTGAACTAATCGTATGATGTTTCTTATGAATAATATGTACAATACGTTGATGTTTTATCCATTGACATTTCACAAAAGTACAAAATAATTTGTAAATACAACAAAATTTCAATGCTATTAGAGAATCGAATTTTAGTGATTTGCATGAATTTTTTTAGATAGGATTTTTTAAGATAGGAATGTATATAATTTAGTGAAACTTTGAGAACATCGAGAACGATTTACTTGTCTCTACAATTCCGAAAAATAAAATTAACTGATAAGTTTAAGGGCTTATTAATTGATGAAGGTACAAACGAAACTATTGGTGGTACAACCAAGTGCAGGTTCAATACTATCATTTTCTATAAAAAAAAATTAATTTTTGAAAAGTCAGGTGCCAGGTTGCCATAGCTATCGAATGTATCTGCAAAGTTTCGTGATTCTCCCTTGTTAGACGCCGTGTCAGCCCGTTCCTATAAATTCTAGTATCACACCTAAAGGGTTAAACTGTTTCTGGGATCCATTAATTACACCAACACGATTTCATGTTTCCTTTATTTCCTTCCGCCTCAGGGAATCCTGTTTGTAAAACGTCCATGTCCTGTTCGAGCGGGATACCGATATTTCCTCGAATTCGACGCTCAGTCGATAGTTTGACAAGACTGATGAGTTTGCCCTGCGAGCCTCGAGTCGGACTCTCGAGAACTCGGAGAAGGAAACCAGGCAGATTTCCAGCTTTGCTCCCTGACGCCGAGTTGCCTCTTAACGAGAGATCCGGTTGATTCTTCGAGGAGATGATCCACTGGCGCATACCGCGTTCTTATGAATGCGCCAGCGACTCGAGAGAAAATTGCGTTGCTTCTCCAAATACGGGCGTTTCTATAAATCGGTAATAGAGACGTTCGTGGTCGGTTAACTACTTGTTTTCAAGGAAACTGAAACTTTATTCGTACCTTCGTTTAAACATGTGAGATATTTAAGTAATTTATTTACGTTCTTTTATTAATTGAAAATAAAATCAGTAATTCACATCGATTCAAAAGTTGGAAACTTAGATTCGAGTAACCGGTACAAATACACGTGTACTAAGTCAATGTGAAATTGAAATTCGTTTTATAATTCAGATGGCAGTTTTCCATAGGAAATAACAGTTTAGAAGTTGCTGAAACATTCCATTGAATATTCGACGCTCGTATCTAGATGAGGATTTTGCTCGTTTCTGCTCCTGAGTAATCCATTTGTTTTATTATGCACTCTGAGGATTAGGTTGTATTGTGAATTTGTAATTCCAAGTGTATCTCTTGAACAGTCTTAACAGTTTACACCAGCACGAAACAAAACGCTTTGAATACCATTTTCATCGTAAATTCATGACTTTAATAAGCGAAGCAACTATAAATATGATATTCTACGAAGGTGAGTTCTGATTTTGCCTGAGGATACAAATGTCTGGAACAAAGGTTATTAAATTCAAAGGGTGAATTTTCTTTCATATAATTGAAGCTATAATTATATTAGGTCTGTCGGAAAATTCTGTTTTTAGAATAACCCGAAATAATAAATTTCTCGTACCTTGAATCAATTTTATCGAAGAATATAATTTTTATCATTATTTATGACATAAATACTTTAAATGTAAAAATACTTATTTACCTGATAAAATAGGAATGATTGTTGATTTTTTTTTGTAAGTATAATCACATATTAATTAAGCGACAATGTGAGTAAGATACAAGATGTTTCAAACAAACAACACTAACTTACTATTACCTCTATAGCTCGTAAATTTTATCTAATCTAAATAATTCAATTTATGTGTAAAAACCTATACAAATTAAATGCTGTAAATAATACCTAACATCTTTTTTATGTTAAACTAAACGCATACAATATATATAATAAATATACGAGCCGCTAAATATAAATTCTGAGAATTTAGTCGATCATTATTTTGTGTTAATTTTCAGGTAACATTAAAAATGAGATATTCATAACATTTCACTATTTCAACACAAAACGTTCTTTAATTTTCAGACAACATACAACTTCGGTTAAGCTTGCACTCAATTGTTTAAAGTAATTAACAGAAAACATTTAACCAATGGCTTTTCATACGCAAGAACACAAAATTTTCAATCGTGAAGCATAAGCTAACGAATCTCATCGCAGAACGAGTTATTTCAAGTAGAATTTATCGGATCACTGAAGTTCGAATTGGTTCCCGGTCTCTTCAAAGCGAAATCAATTTCCTGCAAAGCAACAAGCTAGAACTTTGAGACGGGCAAGATTGGCGACAAGGACGGAAACATTGGATCGCGGAATGCCTTTACATTTTTCTTCTGAAACCTGTTAGTTTCATAATATGCTAACACTGACGCGAGAAAAATTCAGTCCCATCGTGAATTTTAAATTTTTAAATTTTATAGAACAACGTGCTGTGTTCGCGACAAACGGCCCAGGTTTTCGAAAATTCAAGTTGATATTCGATCCTATATCAAGGATAAGAGACGATATGAAATATAACTAGATAATAAAACTATGTATCCGAGCAATTTTGGAAGACTGACATATTAGACCGGCATTAAGAGCGCAATAGCCTAGATATACTGGGTTCAACTACTATAATAAAGAAAAACTGAAACCGAAACTGACCATGCATCGTTTCCTATATCTGCATTACTGCGCGTTGAGGTTTTCTCGACGCACATGCGCGAGTCGGAAGCAACACTGGCATCACAGGTACGAAGAAAGTTCAGAAACATTTGGGACACGCCGTGTATAGTGAATCAAGTCTCAATAATCATTGTACCGGTAGCGTATTTATAGAATTCACCCTAGAGGCTTCGTCACTGTTAGAAAGCAAAGTTTGTAATTAAATCGAGAGTTGCGCGGTATCGTTTTCATCTCTCCAATTAATTTTCCGTTCCGCTTGACGAACACTCGGCCAACGAGACCTTTAATTACCGTACGAGTGCGAAAATTACCAGTTTTCGCGGCGTTAAGGTCGTACTCCGCTCGCTGGAACGACTCCTAACGAGAACAATTCGTAACAGAGCCGAGGATAAGGAGCCAAGCGTCGAAATTTTTAATTAAGTATGCTAGACGATCGTCTGTCGATTGGGGAAACGAGAAAGTCGATCGCAATTAGACGAAACGACACGAACTTCGAAGGAAAATTGGGATAAATTTAAGTCAAGATGTTCGGTCGCGGAAGTTTTTGAAGTATGTATAACAAAAATTGGGTCTTGACAGCAATTTCCAGACATTTATCATTTTACTAGAATTAAGGATGACGTTGTTATATGTATTTAGAGTCGCGTATATTTTATTCTTCTGCAAGTCACTATATAAATTTAAAGTAGAACAGGATTGTAATTGGAAATATTAAATTGCTGTATAAAATACTAATGTAGTATCCGCGCTTCCCATACCCGACAATAAGGAGTCAAATAAGAACACGAAACGTAGGCTACGGGATTGGTCGCGTAGGTAAAGCGATCGACTTATTTTTCGTTTAGACTCCTACATATGGGGGCTCGTCCGGGATGGGGGGTTACAGCGGCAGAGGACCGGCCAGTGACGATGAGTGACGATGAACAACAATGCCACGCGAAGGACGGTGTCGTGTTGACGGTGGAGTGGGCAACAATGAGGCGTCGAGAGAGAACAACGTTCCAGAAAGAGAGAGGGGAGTACACTCGCGAAAGAGGGTGCGGCGCGCACTGCTGTTGAGACCCAAAACCAGAGAGAGAAAGAGAGAGGGGAGTACACTCGCGAAAGAGGGTGCGGCGCGCATTGTTGTTGAGACGCGAAACCCGAGAGAGAAAGAGAGAGGGGAGTACACTCGCGAAAGAGGGCGCGGCGCGCATTGTTGTTGAGACGCGAAACCCGAGAAAACGGACATTCGAGGGCGAATGAATATCAATTCAGGATAGCCAAGTGTAGTATCCCTCCCATACCCAACAATGAGTCAAATAAGAACACGAAACGTAGGGTACGGGATTGGTCGCGTAGGTAAAGCGGTCGACTGTGGATCCGAGGATCGTGGGTTCGCGAATCCCCGTGTCTTATTTTTCGCATAGACTCCTACACTAATTTTTTGAGTAAACCACGGATGATGTTTATCAGGCAATTGAAATATTTTTGTATCCTTTCTTTGCAAATGATTTGAAATAAAAAGGACCATGGGTACTATGAATGTACTTCCATGTTTTGATCTACGGTCCTGAACAAAAAGTCTAGCTCTACCCTTGTCTAAAAAGGTGTTGGATTACTAGTTGCGGTCAGCTTAAGTTGTAAAGAGCGATTTCCGACTGATTTTACGACCTCACAATAGTTACAACCTCACAATAGTTCGTCCTTCTTTGGAAATACTACATTTGTTGCGGTGTACTAAAATTAATGACCAGTAATCTAGTTAACCTCTTCGGGACTAGGATCAGTTAATAGCGCGATTGTCTGTTCATTGTTCTCGGGTCTTTCTTTCGTATCGAAAACGTTGATGCTCCACGAGCGTTCGCTAAACGAAGGAGATATTGCGCAATCGAGGTATCTTCGAGCGCTGGTGCATTCTTAGGGACTTTCCTCGCGGCAGAACCGCCAACGTTTCCTCGTTAGATATCGCGAAAGACACGATAGGTCGAGTCTTGAACTATGTGTGCCACGCGGTGAAGAGGATAGCAGAGGTCTCCTGCGGAGACCTCCGTCGCCATTGGGAAAGTGTGCCATCGAAAGGTCAACGTTTACTCGTTTCTTGAGGAGAAGCAAATGTTTTCTTCTTCCTCTGCTGGGATTGGAAGATCTTTGTACTCCAGTTCACCTCTTTTTCGTTATGTTCCCTCTGTTTTCAGGATGCTTCTGTGTGCATTCGCTTTGCCCATCCCCCGCGCCAACCCCTTCGCACACAGAAGTTCCTTTTGGTCCTTCGAAACGTACCGTTCGTGTTCGTTGTTTCGTTCGGTAATTCCTTATTTGTTCCCTCCAGTCTTTGTACCGAATTGATAGTACTGACAGCTCTAAGCCGCTCTATACGGTCTCTCGTTTTTGTTTTTCATCGACTTTGAAGCACCGGAAGCCGTTGAATATAGCAAACAATTGAAAAATATATGGCGATTTGTACAGCTTGTATATAGCTTCTATATAGTACATACAATATAATATACATACTATATAAAAATGATACTTATCTTATTTGATTTATTTATACAAAAATAACATTTTTCGTTATTCAGGTATACATTTGTTGTCTAATTTTTGTGAAGTATCTTTAACTAATGTATATCATTCATTTTAGATATAAAAAAATGATGTATTTTTATTATTAGAAGTTGAATTTAAGGCATTTTGAATGCCAAAAGTTTTTTTTTATAATTCATTCAAAGTATTCAGAATTCCATTCTAAAATGAAATAAGAACAAAAGAATTCGTGATAAACCAGAAACTTGACATTACAAACAAGTTTATAACCATAAATTTATTCATCTAAATGTCGAAATTACAACGATATTCGGTTCATTAAAATTTCATGTACATTTCTCATCGATTGTAGCTCCCATGCATCCTCAGAAATAATTCCGGTCTATTTACATAGAAACAAAAGCAAAATTTCATACGATTCTTCCTTTGTCTCCACACAAACAAGACGTGTTCTTTTCCAGAGTCCCAACTCGACTAAATTATCGTCCCAAGAGTAACGTTCGATATCGACAGAAATGAAAGCTACTTTTTCGATTCCAAATATCCGCAGACACGAGAGGTAGGACCGTCTACATAAAGGGAATTCGAAAGACAGTGATAGAACTAGAATGGAGGAGGCAGAGATCCCTCGCAATTACCGTGATCCACGATGCTCGAACTGATCTACTCGCGAAAACTGGTCACGTATCTTTACCTGGACACTCAATCGGCCGGCACTCTTCCGCATCCTCCGGTCTTGTTCGTTTCTTCCTTGGATCACGAGTGGGATTAGAGGAAGAGTCCATTAAGGGAGTCTCTGCAGCTGCAGCTGCAAAGCCACTCGAGCGTGGCCGAGGCTGGCGATCGGCCAGAATCCGCGAATAGGCTCGCGATATTCCACAACGATTTGTCCATGTGCTAGGGACATGGAAGCATTAATAAAAGCTTGTCGATATCGAGTCGCGTTTAGCTGCTTCACGAGGTCGTTTCGCGGGTTCTGGATCCGCGCGCGTGTTGGGTATTTTGATCGCGGTGGGTCGATGGCTTCTTCCGTAGCTCGCTGACCATCTTCCGATTTATCCCTTTGGAAGCTGTATTTCACGGCATATTGGAGAACCGTTTTCCATGCAAAGTTTCGTGCTCGTGTTTCGCGATGTCTATCTTAGCTCGTTTATATTTTCCAAAAGGGATTCTAACAAGGGAAGGTCGCGATCCGGACGAGCGCTTTTTGAACAAGACCAGGCTCAAATGAGGGGGGCTGATGGGCAAAAACAGAGTGTAAAACATTAGGGGTATCTGGCCAGCTGTTTTTATAAAAAATGGCTTTAAACATTTATAGGTTACTAGAATTTAGATATATGAAAACATTCAAGTTCTCAGCAGAAGCTGTTGTAGCTGCAAGCGTTACGGCGCAGGTTCATGTTCTAAAGTTTGTGGGTTCGAGACTCGGTAATGGAAATTTTGTTTTCCAACTGCATTTCTATTTCTTATTCCTCTTTTTGGATGGATTTTTGTGCGTTTATAGAAAATTTGAATGTGCAAGGAACTACGAAATGCACACAGTGCAAATAATATAAACAAATACTGAAAGTGAAGGTCATATTATAATATTTGCGAAATAAAGTAAATTCCTATTTGGGTTAAAGTTTTGTAGATACGTTTGCAAAGATATTGTCTTGCCGTAAAAGTCCCCTATGTACTCACTATAAAACAAAATAATTAACTAAAAAGACAGTAAAAAGACACTTTCGAATTCCGATAAAGAACACTTCAAGAAATTGAAAAAATTTGCATCGATCGACCTCATAAATTTATTTGTGGACGTCGAACAAACCTCCCTGCGTTTAAAAATCGTTTAAAGGTTAATGACGAAACGTAACCCCGATATCCAAATAACCTGAAATATTCAATGTAGCTCCGCACTATTTTTCAATTAAACCTTGATCGTGTTTGGTATTGTTTGCAAATTAATATCAATATTAACGAAACGCAATAAATGGGACCGAACGCGAAGTAATGTTGCGCATGAATATTTGCAATCGCAAACGATTCAAAGTATCGCGTGCCGCGCGTTTGTAATTAGCGTAACGATATATGCACGCGTAGGTGGATTCCCGTATTACACGCAGATTGCATAAATTGCATATACCCAAATAACACTCAGAAATTATTTCGACGCAGTCGATTAGTGCTGCCTAGACGACACGGAAACGAGTTAAATCGATGACAATAATTTACGGTAGAATTATAATCGACCGTGGACAGTTAATTGGTATTTTCCCTGGTTGGATCAAGATCCGCGATAAAAGGGATCTCGTTACGCTGTTGCGTTTCCAATCGATTCAGCCGGTAATTGCTGGTTTACGAGGGCCTAATTAACCCTTTCAGAACGACTGTCGTCTACACTCGTCGGACGTCTGGTGCTCGCCACCTGATCATCGATCGTAGTCGATGGGTAATAGCTTGGTCCAGCTATGTTGATCCATCCACACCACTAAACCATCTTCCTCTATGATATTCGAAGAGATTTACCTAATACATACTGTCCAAGCCGCCGGAAAACTTTGACTCTGAGAGATTCACTGTTGTAGAAACTTGGTGTTGTTAGCCGAGGATCTGTGGAAATCGACATTATCAAGCTTCTGACGAGAGAAGTGTCTTCGCATTAACAGTCCGAAGGAATAAACGAGAAAATGTTGTTAATACGTTCATAGTTGTTCGTTAACACATCGCGGACCGGACATTTTATTGCTAACCATACCCAGTTATAATTTGATAGTAATTAAACATAATTGTCACGTGAAATATTTATTTTCAAGAAAAACTATATGATGATTTTTCTGAATGATTTTCCTATATTTTTCAATAATTCACTATATTCGTACTTCAATATTTTTCAATAACAAACTAAACATTCTTCCTGGTATGATATTTTGTAGAACACGTGACTACGTGAAGTGGAACACAACAAAACTTGCAAATGCACCGAGTTTCGCTTCTCTTTCCGTTAATATTGCACACTTTGCAACGTCTTTAGTTTTAGTTTTACTGGGATGTATCCTTTTATACTTCCTGACAACTTTTGCGGCTGATCATTACGTGGAGTTTTTTGGCCCTGTGCACTTTCTTTAAAACCCCTTTCCGTTTTTCTACAAGAATCATATATTTAGTAATATCTTCAAAGTCATAATCGTCCTCACAAATATCCATATTTTTGTCATCACTTAATACATCCGATTAGCCGTTTTGACGCTATCCATATTCAAACAGTTTAAAATAATTATTTCGCGATACAGTAATGTCTCGTAAAGTGTACAAATTTGTCTACGATAAGTGCACAAATTTGTCTACGATAAATGCACAGAAACCAGTCCCACCACTGAAGGGTACTCTTGAAGGGTACTCTTGAAGGGTCCAGAAGTTCCATCACCGAGTTTCGTATATTCTTTGATGTTTGCCGCTGAGTGTCGAACGTAGACAAGGACAGCGAATAAAGAAGAGGACGGAGCGAAAACAATGAAATGGTGAAAACGGTGAAACAATGTAATGGATCAATGAAACTTTTTTTATTACTAAGTTTTATGTTGTACAGCTTTGATCGTCTTATTCCTGAAATTTTTCTGATTAAAATGAGACCAAACACGATGTATATACGTAAGACAATTGATCTTTATTAATAGGAATCGGTAAAATAACCCAATCTAGTTGTGTTGCTCTGAAAAGCAAAGTTTTTATTTATTCTAACATAAATTTACATATGTACATTCGTACATTACAACTATCCTATCCCACCTGAAAAACAAAGAAACGACATTAAAAGTTTATTTACATGGTTTTTGTCGATTTTTTATTATTATAGCTCTTAATCTTTTTTCTCACACTTTTTCCCACTTCTTCGTTAGTGCTGCCATCGTGTGATTATTTTTAAAAGCAGCGGGTCAACTCCTACTTAAAGAAATCTAATTCCTTTACATATATGTAGATTTAGTTTAAATCCGTACTGGTATTTATTACCCCCCGCTCCCAAACCTAATCAAACAACTACCGTTAATACTCGTCAGTTGCTTAATGCTCAGCACCTGGTCGTCGATCATAGTCGATGGCTAATAGCTTGGTCCAGCTATGTTGTTCCATCGACGCCACTAAACCATCTTCCTCTATTCAAGGAGATTTACCTAATACACACTGTCCAGGACGCTGAAAACTTCGATCCTGAGGGATTTACTATAGAGACTTGGTGTTAGTAAAGGATTTGCGCGAGTCGTTATCAATCCTCTGGTGTGAATGTGTTTCATTTACAAGATAAGGCATGAGCGAGGAAACGTTAACAGATTCTTTCTTCCTGAATTTATTATACGAAGTAGCTGGTGGCTGGAGCTCGGTTATCTTAAGGAACGTGATCGTTCTTAGCTATGCATAACACGCAGTCCTCGATGGAATAGAGAAACGAAAAGGCACGAGCGAGATCCCTCTGCTGGAATTTGTAGGCATTCACCAGGGTCTAATTAACACTTTCTGTGCAACTGGCACTTGTACTTGCCAGTCATTGCGTGCTTAGACACTCGTTCACTGATTATAATCAATGGCTAATTGTTTGGACCTGTTGAATGATGAACGGTTTTCCAAAAAGGAGCTTTAAGATTTTTGATTGAACACAAATGGTTTGGAATAGATTGTATTTATTTTTATTTCAAACGAAGTGACTTAAAATGAAGTTTTGATTTTAATCCTTTGCACTCGAGAGGCGACTCTCAGCCACCATTAGGTTTCACGCAGCAAATCTACAATACCTAATGTTTGTTTAGGTTTAAATTCTTTGGAGCTCGAAGTGTCGATAAAATTATTGTCGGTGAGGTAAAAGTAATTTTATTCTCAGATCTAGATAGCTTGGAAGTCGTGGCAATAGAATGCTAAGAAACATCTCGGGTTGCTGGCAAATGGTTAAATGTCTACCTCGACTACACTGAAATTGTATATTTTATTATTAAAATCTGAAGTCTCTTTTGAAAATGTTCTTACGCATTCGACTGTTACGTTTGAACTTTTGGGATGGCATTTGTCAGCCTCTGTTTCTAGTATCGAATAGTTTAATAAGTAATCATGATCAATGGGGAATCTCCGCTCGATCAAAGGACGAAACGTTTGCGGCGACGGAGAAAGTTCGGGAATCGTGCAGTCACGAAGACATCTTGGCGTAGGCGTTGCCTAAGTTGTGTCACGAGACCGAAAAACAGCGACGAATTGCGCGAATCCACGAGCTATTAGTCTAATTATGCGGGTTGACTTCGAGACAGATAGCTCGCGGCTGAATTAAATTAAGCAGAATGTCTGAGGAATCCAGACTTGGAGCTGAATCTGTCACCATTTGGATCCTAAACTAATTCTTCCATAACATTAAGTGACCATTGCATAGCTCTTGGAACAATTTTTTGTCAACAATGTAGTATTTTCTTATAAATAGAGTGAATGTTTTAGAACTCGATTTATTATTTACAATTCAATGGTAGCCATGTGGCTGCTAATAAACGTTTTGATTAACGTTGTTTATGAGACCACTAGGAGTTTCATTTTGTATGACATTCTTTTTTATTATTAGAGTATAATTCTACATTACAGGAAGTTTAATCATTAATACTATTTCGTTCGCAATATGCAAGAATATAAAAACGATTGAAAGTAAAGTTCAACAAATTTTTTTTTTAATTACCCCCCCCCCCCTAAATTTGTGAAAATTTCTGGATCAGTAAAAGTGTGTTTTTATTCCGAATCCAACGAGATATTTGTATTATTATTTAACAAATGGTTACATTTTTAAATGCAATTTCTTTAAGTTAAGTTTGACGCTACAAGTCTGTTAAACTCACGGAGAAAAATTGTTAAAGTTACCAACATTTTGTGTTAACCTATTCAATATGAAGCTTGTGTTTTCAATCGACGCTAACATGATACGTTAGATTAACACAAAAGTATCGATGCACCGTGTGGGAGTTGTTTGGGATTTGTGTTGAATATAATAACACCAAATTTTCAACAGCGTGTATGAAAGGAAAAGATGGGGTCCGATAAATCTGGTGTCCTTGCATAGGGGTGGAAAGGACAGAAATGGCCAAAATCGGCCTTACGTAACTACTGAATAACCCTTGAGTGTCTATACTTTTGTTATTCAGTAACAACATCCTAAAATCCCTTTCGGAAACCCTACATTATAAGGCAGTGGTAGTATTCCGAACCTACGAGGGCCGAAGGATCGAGGGATATAAATTTTCGGTTCACGCAGAATGTTGTACAATCAACCTCGGCTTACTGTTACAGAGCACTAAGCGGTAAGAGACATTCATAAAGATCCGATGTCTCCAGAATCTAATTAACTTTAACCGACAATCAACTCACCCGTAACAAATTTGCGATGAGGAAACCCGTAATGCGATCTCTCCATCGTCGTATTGCTTCATTTTCTCGGAGAACGAAGCATTCGCGAGGGCGCGCATAGAGCTCCAACGGATCCTCCGTCGCCCTTTGTTCCGTCATCGATTTCTGCCGCTCGCGGAAGTTTGTCCGTACCTTTATTTTCCGTTCCGCTTACACCGTGTTCCGTTATCGAGGCGCATAATTAATGCATTGCTGTAACAGTTTAATTAAAACACCGAGCGCGGAATAAATCCGGATCGATTCGTGTTTAAATTCATTGACATGATTGCGTGCCAGTCTACTTAGCCATGGATTTAATTCGAATTTAATTCTATTAGGTGATCGCGTATGAAACGTCGTTTTTTCTTTATTTTTAATTGAAACAGCTACTTTAGTCTACCGTATTCGTCGACTGTTTATAAACTCATTAATGAGGGAAATAGGTTTAGGACTACATTTTTTTTTAGCGATATGTATGAATTTTTGAAGGACACCGACTATAGTCGATACCAGTAACGAAACGGTTGATACTTCTTTATCGATTCAAATAAATATTTTTTCGATTTCATTACTTTTTAAACCGTAATTTCGTTACAGAACTGTGATATAGTAAAGTTCTATAAGAAACTAACAGTGAAATTTAATTATAAAACTAATTTAACTAAAAATAATTTTGTTACAGGTATGTACATGCCAGTACCTGTGGTATTAATCATTCTTGGCGAATAACGTTGGGGTAAGTGTTTCTAATATAATTGTCAACGACAGAGATGGATAGTTGGCAATAAATGAAGTTTGAAAAGTTGGTTCAACTATTTTTCAATACCTCAAATTAATCAATTTTTGGCCATCCGGACCACCGTGCAGCGCCCACTGAAAACAGCTTTTGACGAATCAGACTCGTCAAAGTCTATACGGGCAGATGAAATGAATAGACGACCCTAAATCGTATTGTATGTCAAAGGATTAAAGGAGAAAGAGTATACAGAGGAAAATACACGCGATTACACTTTAAAAGATGATGTCATCCAAGTATCAAGTTACGAAACAAAATCCTAAAGTCCTTTTTGAAAAACTTTTTATGTCTTCTTCCGAAACAACTACAAAGGGGAACAGAATTGATTGTTCGAGTGGTTTCAATAGTTTCAAGTTCTATATATTAACTGCTCAGCGTAACATAAAGGTCCAATGCATGATTCGCCAAAGAAGTCGACACCTTGACTATTGGGTCACTGTTGGGTCACTCTCCCGAATTTGTCTAATCGACAGAAAATGCCACGTCACATCGACGGTGCCTTAGAATTCGTTTGCCTCCGCGTCCTTTATAGCGCGATATTTCTCCGAAGAGGCTACAGAATCTCCGATCCAAGCGAGGTTGTATCGCGGAAATAAGATGATCTCTGCGTTTTACGTTCGTGTCTGGCTTCTTTCGACGGAATTTATCGTTTCAGGTCCTCCTCGCGTCGTTGGGAGGTTCGTCGTGAAGATAAAAGCAAAGTTTCGCGACTCTTCTATGTGGTTAGGGTCTCTGCTCTATAACCTCCAGTACGCACGCGCGTAAATCCCAGGATCATCGTGGTTATAGTGTCATCCTCGAGGTTAAACCGGAAAAACGCAGTTTCCACTCTGGCCTGCGGCTTCTGTGGGCACGATTCGCGGCACGGATTAGAGCAGTGTTTGAAGAGCGAACGGAGTCTCTTATACAAATGTCAACAGGTTCTATCATATTCTAGAGTTGGCAGATGATCTCAAGGGTCTGGGGTCGGACGGGCGATCGACTCATCAGTTTTTGATAAAATCGAATTCTTTATTCTTCATCGTATCAACGTGAACGCGATGCCGTTGGATTTTTGGTGTTCTCCCGATTAAAATGATATCTCACGTCGCGTAAATCGAACTATTTTTAACGAAATAACTTTTCAATTATGCGATCAGATTTTGCATATAATTTCGTTAAAAACAGTCCGATTTACGCGATGTGAGATATCATTTTAATCGTAGAAGCATCAGGAATCGATTGAAGTTACTTCCGCAGAGTTCCGATAAAAATTGTCGAAGTTGGTATTTTCAATTCTTTATGACGTCCCCTTGTCAACCGCCCGTTGCGATGATGGTGCGTGGCCTTTTTCGGGATTCGTGCTCGTTTAGGTGTTCGCGGCTCGCTGTGCTAGCTCGCCTGGGTCCATCAGACCTTCCTGCGCGAGGAGTTGACAGTATCAAGTGGACATTGCTCGTGCTCGCCGCCCGAACTTACATACATGGGACCTCGCTTTAATATGAATGCGTGTAATATGATACTAACCGAGATATGTATTGTTACATTTCTATTGTCTCACCGATACGCTTCTTCCGACTGCTTTTCTTCCTCGGACGTCTTTCTGTTTCACTCTCTGTCGTTTTCTACAGTCAACACCTAATTCGAGCTAAACGTAAACACAGAACAGAAGCCTCAACTAGATAAATGCAATGTTCGGGTCTCGATTTTCTTGCATTTATCCAGCCTTTGCTGTAGTCATTCGTTCGACTACACTAGAAAGAGGTACAAATGAAACATCGGTATGTTCAGTGTTAATGGAGAAACAGTTTCAAAGATACCCCTGAAATCCAATGAAAAAAAGGATAATAAATATTAATACAATTATCAACGTAGAGTGTACAGTTCCGCAGAAATTAAAACTTCCCGAAAGTCTGGCTCTATAAATCCTTATAAAACGCGGTCAAGATAAACTCGCGGTCGGGCGCGTTACCAGAAATTACGGTCCCAGAAGAGGCCGGACACCAAAGGGTGAACGTTGTAACTCGTAAGTCGCGACAAACGAGACCCTAGCCCCGGTTTTACATTTCCCTGAGCCCCGGGGGCGATGAACAAACCGCACGTAACTCGAGTTTTCGCGAGCAGCCCCTTTATCCTCTGCTGCCGGCTTGCTATCGTAATATAGTCATAACTCATACGGCAGAAGAAAGAGTAAAGAGATTAGGTCTGGTCCCTTTCACCCTGCGCCGAAACGTCTTCTCGCGGGGCAGCTTGATGCATTCGTACCTTGCAGCCAATTTCTTTTGCGGCCGAGATATAAAGCGAGCGGGCATACGCCATAAAATTAGCATTTTAATGCCGATCCTTTTCCGGGACGATCAACTGCCACGCGGTCGACCAATGTACCGCGGCCAATGATATCCCTACTGTCATGGATGATACCGCGACCAATGATAGAAACTCTGAGAAAATAGATTTAAGGAAAAGCTCGAGTAGGAAATGGCTGAAAGAGAATTGATCATTCGACTAGGTTAAGAATGAAGTTTTAAAAAAAGGAAGTACAAATAGAAAAGCATGGGAAGATGCGCAAAAGAAAGTTTATTTTGTTTTTTGTTTATGTTGTTTAAAATCTGTGATAGATTCCAATGTAAATATACTATTTTTTATAAAACAATATTATAATAACTAGAATGTAAGTGACAAACCTTTGTAAGCGAGAAGAAATGTAACTATATTTTGTACTCTGTTTTTAAAAGAATGTATATACGTTGAAACTGTAGAAAGAGAAAAGTGCGAATGCTCAGAGACCTTCTGGCGCACTCTAAATATATGATTAAAAAAAAAAAATGGATGATACTGCCATCTGGATGTAATATAGGGAGTTAGAAAAACATGGCGTGAATGGTGACACAATGTACGACGTGCACTAGAAGGACTTAGTTTAGAAAAATTAAGTTTCTAAGTATAAAATTTTTTCTAAATTTTTTCTAAGTATAAATTTTAAAATCACCCCTCTTCGTTTGTACCATCAGTTCCCGAACATCCTGTATAAGTAACTACGCAAAAGCTTGAAAACGGTCATTTGACCGAATGTGGTTCACAGCATTTCCAAGTTAATGAAAAACTTTAAATAAAATATGAAAACTAACCAAAGATCAAGTCTACATTTTTTCCTTCCTCAGTTAACAATTCTAAAATTTTTAAAAAATAAATGTTTCTCTGGCACTATTGCACATTCGTGGTATAATAAAGCAACGTTCGTGACAAGATGGCGCGTCGTTGCAACACTGGATAAGATTCACTGGCGAAGACGTTGCAGGATCGAACGCCCAGCGTCGACTTATTGCGTCAACGTCGACGTCGTTTCCGGTATCTGATTCGGTGCAATGATCCGTGTGATTACCTCATTGCGCAACAAGTTCGCCGGGATCTCGGGGTTCCTTAGACTTTTTGCTTCCAAGGATTTGAATATCCGCGCTATTGAGAAACCGGTGTCGTTACTTCCGAACTTCTAATTGATTTTGCAATTTGCGGTTACCGCCGTTATTGTACAACTGTTGCGTGCTGTTCTTCGGTGCCCAATAATGGCTTCTTGCGAGATCTTTTTTTATAGGTTTATCCTTTGCGATCAATAGAGCTGAAATCGTTGTAGACTTCCGGATACGAGTCGTGTCCTTTTGGAGGATAATTGCCGTCGCGTCGCTTACAATTATTTGAACGATTGCACGCCTCAAAGTAGGTTAGGATTGTCGTAGCTCTAGCCGTTACTCAATTCGCGTATTAACTCTTGAGTAATAACACTCAAGCAAATAGTTTGTCTTTTTTTTTCTCTGCGCACTTAAGATCATTTTGGAATAACTATCATTATTTTATATGTAATTATTATATTGTTGCACCGCCGTCGTTACGTTCCAGTCCAAATTTTCGGGTTTCAGTACAGTTCTGTCGAGTCTCATTGTACAGTAAATAGTTGATATATTATTTTATTTATATTTATTATTTGATATTCTATATAAATAAATATTTATCTTAGTATTATTAAGATATTTAAACGAAAAAAACACAATTTTAAACGATTTTTTCATTGAAATCGCTTTCGTCTCAACTTCCTGAAATGCTAGACAAATTTCGCGGCCAGATTTAAATTCGGCATGTCAAAAGCTATAAGAAATCATGTGTGGCAAGTTATAACAAAAATTTGGATCTAGGATCTAGATTTTGGTGAAAAAGTGGAAGTTGAACCTAAATTTTGAAGGTCAAACATTGCCCGCATCACTTTTCCTATATTTTTCCCTTAATCTGTGAAGTTTCAGCTTTAATTTCATCCAAGGATCATTGCTTTATCTCATTTCTGTCAAGAGTTCTACGATTTTGACACAGATTTGGTCGATTTCGCCCACTGTGAGCCGCCCAAAAAATGTCGAACGCATCGATCATTCGACCGACCAATGCGTCCACCGATCGAACCATAACTTCCCTTCATTTATTAAAAACTTTTATTGAAGACTATAATATTACAATACCAAATCGATTATGTACTCTCCGTCGTTGTTTACGACTTACTCCCAGTTATCGACGATACATTTAATAAACACGAACAACGTATCGTTAAATTACCATCGACTTTGAGTGCTTTCCACGTCTGTCAGAATCACTGCACGAATAACTCCAGGTATTATCTCGATCTGTAAATTATTTTCAAAAGTACCTTCACCGGAAGTAATCGATCCGGTGACACGAGTGTCTGAATAATTCGTGCTGTACTCCCGCCGGGATTATCGTCGAGCAGCGTCGATTTTTTTGCCATAAAATTCTAACACCATTATTTTACTGTCAGGCAAAGCGAAACATCGGAAATGTGTCTCGCGAAAAATTAACTTCACCGAGTTGGAATCGCTTTTATGGGAAATGAAAATGCTCTGTCGAGAACGAATTGAACGGTGACATAATCAAACACCGGTAGACATTGATTAACTTACCCTGTAAGAAATTAACAGACGAGATTCGCGGGAATATGGACGTCATTTTCTGTTTTTTACTTTTCACTGAAACTCGTCAGACGGGGGTCTCAGTTTAATGAACATTAATACATCGAGGAATTGAGCGATCCACGTTTTTACAGAAGCTCTTTTAACTCCTGGCTTTCGTTCAGCCGTATGTAGTCTCGCAGCCGTGGCAGTAATTAGCCACGTCACATTTAAGAGATGGTTAAAGGGGTGAAGGACCTCCGTGAAGCGGCAACCCCACGGCTGGTGAACACGCGAAATGAAAATCAGGGACGCTCGTTCGAGGGTGCATCTCATTCTATGATCTACGTTTCTCGGGCTAATGTGCCCCACCTTAATGCACGAAACTTCCCCTGTCATTCAATGGATCGATTTTATTTTACAAAGAGAGAAGGAACACCCTGACAACTTGCTTCCATGAACTCCGTTCCGCGCGAATCTCGATCGCACGCCAGGCGTATGTATAACAATTATCGCGCAAGTGCTGGTTCAATCTGGTGGAATAAAATTGCAGGTGTCTCTTGTTGAAACATGTATGAAATGTATATTTTAATTTACACGTGAGAGTATGCTGGTGACATCTAGATTTTAAAATATGTACGTGGATTTCCAAGCTTTCGTCGAGTAATTATTATTAAACCTGTTGAATTTCATTATTAAAATACAGAGAAGATATGCTTTTGATTTATTAATGAGAAAAGTAATGTATAAAGTGTAACAGAGGAACGTAGTGTGCATGACACTCACATAATCTAACAAGGAAAGGTTCACCAAGCGTGACGTTGGCGTTTTAATTAACTTTTCCGCAGTGGTAGATAATAAAGAACTGAAGCTAATAGTACATAGTTCTGGGGGAAGACGGTTTATAGTTTTCGAGGGCCATTTAAATATAATCTGGAATGTTCTTACTCAGCTTTATTGAGGGTAGATACAAATACAAACGGATTTCCTTATTTTTCAACGTAGGCTCCTTCAACAGAAATATATTTTTTCTATATGATAGGAAGCTTTGTAATCTTATCATAGAAAATAAAATTTAGCTACTACACTAGTGAGGGGTGTGTATCAATCAGGAGGTAGCTAAAATGCGAAGGTATGTCAGAACAAAATCGAAAAACAATTCAAAACTTCATATAAAAGAAACCTATCCATAGACAAATTTTTTCTTGCGATTTTCGAATTTAGTAGATCAAAATACATAAGAAAAAAATCGTGGCATTGAATGTACATTTTTTATTTTTATTTTGTAAACTAGTGTTACATAGCTTCACAGGGTATGGTTACTAAATATTGATGACAATGTTACATTTGTAACCATTTTTGAAAATTTTTCCTTCAGTTATCGTGTCTTTTCTTCATGTTTTGTACTTGGCCGGATACTTATGAAGAAGTAGAAATTGTTATTTTTATTATAAATAATTATTACTTGTTGTATCAAATTTTTGTTTTGTACATTTCGATAGTATAATAAAAGCTCTTTACTATGATATATTTGTATTTCTACGTTACACCTATTATACATAATTTAATTCCAAAATTATTTTTGGCCGGAAACTTTTGCATGGAACGGTATACTAATATTGAATTTTGTCCACTTATTCCGCACTGCACCACGAGTCGATGCTGGGTCACCCGAGGTCGAATCCTTCATCAGGGTTCATTTTCCCGAATAAGAGCCCTTGTTCGCCCCTTGAAGACGTTCAACCCTCCGCCTAGAGTTCGCTCGCTCCACCAAGTACATATCTTCCTACGATCGAAGGGAATCCCTTCGTCCACTTCTTCGCCGAAACCGCGACAAACGCTCGAACTGCCCTTTAAAAAACAGGTCCGAGTGGGAAACGCAGTTAGCGAGTCCCGCGAGCAGGAAAAACGGGGACGGGCAGGTCTTAATTAACTTCGCCATCGGTTCCTGCGAGTCTTTGCCTTTCGTCCCGCTCTCCGTGGCGGTCCTTCGGACTCATAAATCCCTCTTATATCCGGGGCATCTTTCACGGCCGCTTCCCTTCGACCTCGAGGATCTCTAGGCAAACAGAGATTCGTCCAGCTTTCGACTCAGTCGTTAAATCCATTAACCGCTGGAGGCCTTCAGGTCTCGTGGAAGGAGGAAAAAGAAGAAAACGGCGGAACGAGGCAGAGGAGCTGAATCGAGGAATCGCACGTGCATCGCGTGCCAAGCCGGGGAAAGAAACTTCGTTATGAGAAAGCTCATCGTCGTACGACAATCCCGACGGAAAGGGGATGGGGTAGCTTTCCATTCGGACCTCGCTCGGTCCTTCTGCTATTTCCTTGCAGCTTGTCATCCTGCCCTTTCTCTTACTCCGCTCGAATCTTATTTTCAGGAAATTTGCATTGATCGCGTGTATCACGTTTCTTGAATTCATTTTCTTCGGTTCCCTTTTCTTTTTCTTTCTCTTTTTCTTCTTCATTTGGGAGAAGGCCATCCTAGGATTGTGAGTTTGGAAGATTGTCAGCGGGGTCGCGTCTGCTGGGACGCTTGTGCCCTCGGAATTCTGAACAGGCTAATTGTTAAATTTACCGAAGAAAATCTTTCTATGTATCCTATTGTTGGTATTTTTATTTTTGTTGGGTTTCCGTCTACTACTGTTGGTGCTAAAATTTTATACGCATCTTTTTCTACTTTCAATATGTGTGATTTAATTCTTCTTCGTTTTCTTTGTGCCAAACCTTCACTGTATGATTTTTAATTTCATAGCCAATATAAGACAATGAAGAATGTTCGTTAAAATTATTCATTCTCCAATACTTTTTTTTTAAGGATTGATTAAGAAAATGTTTCTACGTATCCAATTGTTAGTATTTTGATTTTTGTTGATTTGTCGTCCTCCATAATTGGTACTGAAATTTTATACTTATCTCTTCTAACTTTAAAATTATTGCAACCTGGTTCTTTTTCGTTTTCTTCGTATCACTTTTAAGATACATCGTGTTGTGTATGATCTGAACAGGTCGTGCTATAGCTGACCGAAAGGAAGAGGTTTGGCGATTGGTAGGGGTCGGATCTGGTTTATATGGTCCTTAACACTGGAATGCTTTCTGCTGGCAAGGATACGATAGTAATCTCCAAAAAATATAAGGCTGACGTATAAAGTTTATAACCTACATTAAGTACTCATTATTCCTTGATATAATATGCGAGTAATCTCGAACAAGATTTGCTTGAAGAATACAGTCAAAGTTTGTTGAACTTATCATAAAGTATGTTGCACAACACCCCGATATTCAAGGGAAAGTGAAATATTTGATTTTCACAGACGTTGTTTAGAAAATGTAGACATCATCTGTCAAATATATGTTTTTAATACTTTACAATTAATTTCTATGATTTAGTTTTGAAAGTGTTGAAAAATCTTTGTATTGAAAGATTAATAATGTACGATGAATAATAAACTTGAATAAGAAACGATTGTTGTATATATTGTGTGAAGTTGAATACAAAAATGAAAGAAAAACTGGGGAAATAAAAATTAACTGAGCTCTCTCTATTCACGTATATTTGCACAGACCATGTATCATCGACTAACTAATCAAATCATATATCGTTACCTTTAGTGGTTTTTTTTGCTTTAGTATTTAGTGTTTACGTTTTCACACGGATAACACACATACACATTTTCTTTTATTTATTTTCGCATTCTAGAATGCTAATATATCTATTTTTAACATTCAGAAATAGTAATACACACATTATTTTATTCGTTTACTTGTCCCTAATGTTTGCCCCAAAGTTCGTTAGCGTGGAAGCAATCAAAATTTTGGCATTTCGTCCTAAATTCGACAGAGGACTCATCAGCGAGGCTTTTCTAGCAGATCCTGCCTTGAATCCGCCTTTCAATTAGAAACAGTCTCCTATAAGGGGAGTCTGCTCCACAGACTCACTAGTGAGAAAGTTCCAAAGGCCTCTCTGGTATAGAATAGGTTTGAAGTATAATCCACCAGAAAAGTCATATCGACATGTCCTTTGGCGGATCTAGGACGTACCTAGTATGCTTTTCGTTGCTCTTTCAATCACTAAACTTTGCCAAATGAGATTCGATTGTTGAATTGCTCATTAAAGGAAAACGTTCGTCGTGTCCACTTACAAAGGGTTAATTTCATGATACTTAATCCTATTGCTAGTATCGTCATAGTCATTTTTTGATTAATTTTATAATTGTGAGTGATTCTTGCAAAAGTTTCTAATTCTAACTCATACTTTAACCCTTTATGGACAGATGCGTCTTTCTTACACGTCCCATGATTTTCGAGCTCCTGTAAAATAACACTAATCGATCACTAAGGAATTTATGTTAATGGAGCCCTCGTTAAAGTACTTTTATAAAAATATCAGTTTATAGGATATGATGAGACGAAGCTTTTTCATGTTCACAGTTTATTCATAGGATGCTTAGTTTCGAAAATAAAAATGAAAAAGTTAGGATCAGACCACTATGAGATCTGACGAAAAACATCTTTTAAGTATTTAATTTTTATTTTTGAAAGTTAACGTTCTATGAATAAATTGTAAATATAAAAAAAGTTCCGTCTTACCATTCCCTATAAGCTGATAATTTTTTCAAATTCACACCTCCACGCTTCTTAAAATTTCCAGCAAAAATCGTCCCGCGATCAAAAGGTTAAAGGACGTTCCAAGGCATTCCATGTAATAAATCGAGTTTTTAGGTCTGTTTTCGGAGTTATAACGGTAGAATGTTATTCACGGGACTATTTTTAGTATAACTTTATGGAGACAAAATATTTCACCCGCGGGAAAGGTGAGCCGTCCGTAATGGATTAATACGTTTATCGTTTAAAAGCGTAAGCAGCGAGCAAACGCTTAGTTGGCGGTAATGTTGTAAATTTAGTTTTCGTTGTAGAGAATTCGTTGCACTTTACCACAACTTTCGGCACTTTATCTGGCCCGCGCGATAGGGGCTGAAATTTATTGTAATTTCGAGAGTTTTGGTTTAGGCCACCGCCATAGACGAGTGCACGGAATAGGAGAGACTACGATATATTTCGTCGGAAAGAACCAGCTGCTCGAGACGTGTTGGAAGTTATGGGTTTAATCTGTAGTAACCTTGCTCTGAATTTGTTGTTTTGTTGTTAACGGAGGCGTATTTTATACGTTCAGGAATTTGTGTAATCGGGCAATCGACATCGATGTTTAAATAGAACTTATTTCGAGTGGAATTGAAATGAAAGTTAGTCGGAAAGTGGAAGGAGTACAAAGTGTCTCTTGCATATACTTACTATATTATACTTCTTCTAAATTATAATATAATTCAGCATATTTAACATACTAGTGAATAGTATGTGTATTCTTTTAATATAAAAGTCTTCTCTTTTGCATTAACTTCGAGAGTGCGGGAAAAAATATTCTCTGCATTTAATTAAAAAATGTCAAGGTGAATCCAAAATTTAGTGAAAGTTTCGAATTAAAATCGGGAATATCCCTGCAGCGATGAGCATTTCTGACCTGTGAAGAATTTTTTTGCCTCATTTTGCAAGCGTTACTACATGGGTCCATCTCTGAACCGCCGTGATTTGGATGAAATTTGGAATACAGAGGTTTTTGAGGTCGCTGATTCCAAATCTGAAATTCCAAATGGCCAGGAAAATGGAAAAAACGAAACAGCACGACCTTTTTAGAAAGAGGAAGGCTGGTTTTATGGTCACGAAATAGAATATTAAATGTTCGCATCGATTTTTCAGCTGTAGGTACCGTAAAAATTCGCCAAAAGCTTCAAACGCGATTATTTCGAAACGAAGTTCTTTCAAATTGGTCTCTAGGATAGCGTAAAAATTAATCAATCAACTTCACACAAGGCTTAATCAATTCAATATAAATTTCTCCCGCGGTTATACCAAAAATTTCAATTGTATTGTTTATTTAACGACATTTTTAGTGCCAATATGCCAATTCATTTCTTATTCAAAACCCTAGGAGTTTTTCAATTCTTCATGTTTTCTTTTAACAAGTGCTACGATCCCACGATAAACTAACTTTCAGAAAATTTTTCTTTTTTAATTACCGGATGCTTCTAACAGGCGTCTTTAGGCTACATTAGGCATCAACAATCCGGAAGTGTTTGGCATGATTATGTGTACTCGATAAATACTATGGCAAGGGAACAATTTTTATTTCTATTTCATAGATACCTCTTTATATCTCAAGAAAGATTATTCGGGAATTATTTATAGTTTTCCACAAAAAAAAAATTCATGAAAATCATTTAAATATTTTTGAAGCTGTTACACTGGAATCTTCCCTTAAATGATCTTTATTAACATATCGAAATATACACTTTTTACACCGTATTTGCTTAATACCCTTCTTATTTTATTTCCCTTGATTCATTAATTTACTCAAATTGTTTCGGTATCCAAGCACCGCACCGTTCTCATCGAAAACGATCCCAGCTACTCCCATCCGTGTGGGAAAGCATCACATTTTCTTTGCCACGACAGTCGCAGCAAACTCTCGCAACTCGAATCTCGAGGTTCTCCACGAATTCTCAGGATCCACTGGTGGCGCGTCTCGAAATCAGTCGGTGGAAGGTTAATTTCGTCCTGTGAGCTGCCGAGGAAGAAGCCAGATTACATCGTTCGAATTACTGGGGCGCGAGCAGAGAGCTCGAATGCGTTTGGGAAAAAGAAAGAGGGGAAAGGGAGAGGAAAAACGCGAGCTAGCGAGCAAACGAGAAAGACGGAGAGAAAGAGAAGAGGAGGTAGAGAGAGAGAGAGGGAACGAAAGGGCAGGAAACGGGACCTCGTACTCCAGCGACCACCGTTGTTGCGCCTCTGTTCCGGAAAATTCTCACTACCGTTTGTGGATCCTCCCTCCGCCACTTTTCCTCCACCCTTTATCCACTGTTTTCCTCTTTCTTTCTTCGCGAATGCCGCGCGGACTTGTTTTACGACCTTGTAATTAGTGGGTAGTGGTTCGAAATGGACGCGTGCCTGGAATATTTGTGCAACACCGTCGAAAAGGGAATACCGGCTTTATTCTTCCTTCGATGAGCGCGATGAAAGCGGAGACGGCGGGGAATTATCAATGATTAGTTTACAATTAGCCTTTCTGGTCGAAATTAGTTGATACTATGTCAGTGTCGTCTATAATATACAGGGTATCTACGTATTAGTTCGGACATACGCAGGGTGTCAATTCTACAACAAATTTCCAACGAAAAATTACTCTTAGACATTTTCTTTGCGTCGCCTTATTCTCGAGTATTTTCACTTTTAATTTTTGTTCTGTGTTTTCGACTCGACACTCTTTAAACGGCCATAACTCCACTAAATTACAGCGCAAACTTAAAATTAAGTATACCATTCGAAAGAGCGTTAAATTTCCCACGTCCCTGATGCAAAACCGAGATTTATTATGTAGATTTAACAAGAGAAAAATTAGGTCAAACTTTACATTGTGAACATTTCAAAAAATTTAACTTTTTCTGTATTCGTTTTTCGGTTTCAAAAGACATAATTGTTTGGCGGGCACAAGTATAATATGTAAAAGAAAGATTTATATTTAGATTCTGAGTCTAATAACTTAAATTAGTTTATTTATATTTAATAAATTCCTCAAATTTTCAATGTGTTGGAAAAAGATTTTTCAACGATTAGAGAATTTTTATAATTTTTTATGTGCTGGCAAAAGATTTTTCAATGATTAGAGAATTTTTGTAATTTTTGATGCGAAAAAGTGGGATTGATAACATCTATTTGAATTTATCGTATCATTTCTTTCGAAAAGGTAGTTTCTATCAGATTTTAATCCTATTCAGGGTTAACACAATTTTAAATAGTCCCATAGGTAGTAATAGAAACAAAGAGAAAATATGACAATAATAACATACAAAATTTATACGAGGAAAAGTGACATACTTATTTCGTAATTAAAGCAAATTATTACATCACAGAAATACCAGGTAATTAATAGTATGTTAAACGCTACTTGAATGATATGAAAAATGATGAAATTATGCTCCACACGCTGGGTAGTCGAACACAAAGGGGTTCTAGCTTCCTTTATCGAGGCAACGAGAGTAATTTTCAAGGAGGTAAATGAAGGGACATTTTTCGAAGCAGAAAATCCCTATGGTCGGGCTTTCAAGCTAGAAAATTCTCACCGCTGTTTTGTGGAATTCTTCTCTACATTTTCTGCCCGTTTTTCCCTTCACAGACGCCGTTTCGAGTTACTTCACAACGTTGTAATTGTAGGATCGTCGTCGGACTGGAACACGTGTCCTGAATGCTTATGCGAGGGATAGAGGTTTTAGATTGTGCGCCCGCGTTGGATGAAAGTAGTCCGCGAAGCGTTTTAAGAAGGACTTTGTTTCGGTCGTAAAAGTGCTAATAACAATTAGCGTCGTACAGACAATGGGAAAATTCTCTTCGAAAAAGTTAAAATTATTCACTTTTATCCCTTTAATTTTTACATTGCTTAAATTTATAAATAAATATATCTTTAAGCTAACTCGAATAAGGAACCCATGTTAAATGGATTATTTTTGGGGGAAAATTCTCTTCGAAATTTAAGCTAAAATTATTCACTTTTATCCTTTCAATTTTTATATTGCTTAAATTTATATCTAAATATCTTTAAGCTAACTTGAATAAGGAACCCATGTTGAATGGATTATTTTTTTATTTAGTTATTTAGTTTTCTTTAGTCATGTTGTTCTTATTTTATAATCATTTTGACCATTTTTACTATTTTCTAGATAGATAATTTACTTAGAGATTAGTTTTTCAAATGATGTCTCTTCTCGATTTCATATTCTAGTTTGTCACGGATTCGTCCACGACATTCAACAACCTAGTGACTCCCCATAGTTAAGCTACGGATTTGTACACTACCAAACATCTCTATTGTGGTGGGAAATAAAACAATATACAAGGTGTCCCACTCAACTGGCACAGGCTGTACCTCCTAAACAGTTGAAAATAGAAAAAAATATTATAAATGAAAGTTAAATGGTGTGGATGGTGTATAAGATACAACTAATTTTACGCACTTTCGTGCGTTGGTGCATCAGAAAAATTCAGAATACAGAATAGAAACCTTGATTGGATAACTGCAATGTTCGGGTCCCGATTTTCTTGCACTTATCCAGTCTTTATCGTAACATTTTCCCCGCGGCAGTCGATATAATCTCCTACACCCGATATACTCCTATATTTTGCCACCACACTATCAACGAATTATCCGAAACAACATCCTCGACTTCGCGACCGGCACGAGCTGAGAAGCCCTTGGCTCGCAACAGGAATATCCCTAGAATTCAAAGAAACGTCGATATCGGCCGAATCGAAAGAACCCATCCCTTTTTTCAAGACCCAGTCTTGAATGAATACCTCCTATATTCCTTCGAGTACGGAAACCTGAATTTCATGAATTTCAACGACACACTCCTGCTTAATTTTTTCGCCCCTTCACTTATTACCGTTCTCGACATTCCTACCCCTAATCCCTCTCCCGGGAACCTGTCAAAACATCCATCCGTGACGTATTCCACGATTTCGTATCTCGTCCGTCTCCGGGCCCTCCCAGGAATCCCGAACACGTTCGACGAGATCGGGTCGTGTGCGGCATATCAATCGATCGGTACCGGACTACCTAGGCTTTCAGGACCCCCGGAAAGGTTCTCGCGTACTTAGAAGAAGGGAGCGCCCGGTGAAAAACGACGTTACCTGTCCAGGAACCACCCCTCCTCACCCTAATCGATCGAGTTGGCTCGATGTAACCGGTAACGCGTGGACAAAAGCGGCGTTTCCTGGCGCCGGGGGACGATCAAGCATCCCTGCTTGAAAGCTGAAAGGAGACCGGGAAACGACGCCGGAAAGAGACGTCGTAAAAGTGGAGGGGACGTCGAAAATAGAGCGGAAAGCGCCGGTGAAAGAGACGCAGCGGTGCTAGGCATTTTTCAAGGAGACACAATGCCGAATTTACATTGTCGGGGCAGCGATAGCGACGGCTGGATAGCCGTCCAACGAAAAAGGAAGACCGAGCGGGCTCCGTCCGTCAGTTTTGACCTCGCGCGTTTACTCAACGTCCGTCTTCCGAGTTGCTGAAAAATTGCCCGAACCGCCTTAATCTGGCTACCGAAGCCTCGACTGACTCTCGGGTCGACTGTTTTTCTGGAGATTCGTCAGCGCTAAAGTGCTCCGTCATCCGGAGCTGATCTGGTAGCTGTGATAAAAGTATCTCTATGATACCGAGGCTCTTGAGACCATCCATATTCTTCCAAGGGAGGGTGTGGAAGCTTCTAGCTTTAAAAATCACTTCCTTTGCAATACGGATTTCATCTATGTAGACCAGTGATTCCCAAAGTGAGCGCCACTGCCCCCTGATGGGTGCTGCAGCAAAGAGTGTAAAGGGTTAATCGAAATAAGCTGCCAAATGATTTGCCTAGATTTCCGCGGGCTGGAAGTCAAATGCTTGGCGTGGCCAGGCAAGGCATTCTTGGATCATCCATACCCATACTTTCTCTGTCACAGACTTTCAGATAATTTGTCAATTTTAAACTCTGACAATGTTATGAGTACACTTTCATTGTATTGCGTTTTAAAAAATTTCTAAGGTCATTCATCGACGCCGATACCTTTACTCTCGCAAGCTTTCAGATAATTTGTCAGTTTGAAACTCTGACAATATGAGTACACTTTCATTATTTTGCGTTTTAAAATAATTCTTATTCATCGACACCTTGACCTTGCCTGGCCACGCCAAGAATTTGACTTCCAGGCCGCGGAAATCTAGGCAAATCATCTGGCAGCTTATTTCGATTTCACATTCTTTTCTATTTTCTTGTGGTTTTTTGTGGGAATCTTCTATTTTTCAACTCCTTGAGTCCTTGAGTTGTACGTGGACTGATTTTATTGATTTTGGTTTCATTCAAAAGCTTATATGCGGTTTACATAAGAAAAATGCCTTTAAATTTAGAAAATATTGCAGGCGTGTTGAGATATTCATGAAAGAAGTTTCAGGTTAGGTTGAAATGGACCATCTCTTCTGTAAAAGATACGTGGTAGTTCCAACGCCAGGTATGTATACGCGGTGACGGATAATTTTTCATATACTTGGCGCCAAGACGCTACTGGGTCTCTAGATAACGGTTGTACAACGTAGTTAGAACGGCTGTAAAAAGGGTTAATACGTCAGTAAACACTGTGACGTTCCTTTACATTAAACAGGTGTATATTTTTTGACCGGGCACCGAATGTCTTGTCCAAAGAGGTGTCTGCTGGATATCCTTACTGACGACTCAGCTTCAGAGCTTCCCTTCGCTGACGCTTCCTCCAGCGTTACATTATTCAGCCCCCGGGCGACTGTGAATTTCGTCGGGCGCGACCCCTGCTTTTTACACCGTGTTAGTTTGCCTTTGTTTGAGACACAGACAGCGCGTGTCTACAAGTTTGCAGGAAGAGACGCGATATAGAAGGGGGAGACCTAACCGAACAATATGTTGGGTACGATCACAACGCAGGCATAGAATGGAGTTAGTATTGAATGGAAACGGTGTATCGTGCGATTCGTAGGGCTTACAGACATCTTATCATTTCTACGTCACATCCAATGTTATCGATTCGGAACGGAATAACATTTGAATTAAAACGAACTCATTTCGCAAGCGTTACTACATGGGTACATCTTTGAACCGCCGCGTATAAAAAGTTGCATTGTAATAGCGGTGTAATAACAATGAAGATACACTACTACTACATATAATATTGTTAATATCTTGTATTTCCACCCTTTGCTTAGTAACATCTTGTATCCTTTCCGGCATGCTCCGTATACATTGCTTGATCATGTGCTTATTACAGTAAAGTTTCCATAAATGCACAAAGTCGGGACAGAACTAGTGCATTTATGGTAGACTTCGTACATTCTATGATGTTTGCCGACAAACTTTGAACGTACAGAAGGACTGCAAATAAAGGAAGAGGATGCACAAACTCGGGGACTGAACCAGTGCATTTATGATAGAGATATTTGTGCATTTATGGAGACTTTATTGTACTTTAAAGAGCACTCGAGGCCTTTTTTTCTGGTATCTACCGGCAACTCGAGATGTTTCTTAGCATTCTATTCCCATAAATTCTAAGCTATCTAGATTTCAGAATAAGGTCACCTTTACCTCGCCGACAATCATTTTATTGATACTTCGAGCTCCAAAGAAATTAAACCTAAAGAAACATTAGGTATTGTAGATTTGCTGCGCGAAACCTAATGGTGACTGAGAGTCATCTCTCGAGTGCAAAGGATTAAATTCAAAGACTTAACTTTTCTCTGAACTTAAATCCATGTTGGAATCGCAGACAAAGAGGTCACGGACGGGGCGATGCGTTTGCTGGTCAGAAGCTTCTTCATCCACTGTTGCTGGTCGGACGCTTCTTCATCCACTGTCCGCCACGGTGATCCTCCCTATCCTACTGAACTTCCAGACTCCCTTTCTTGCGACCTGTCTGGTTTACGTAACAATTGACTAAAGAGTGGACAAATTTATTATCGTAGTTTGTCGAGAAGGCCAGAGGGTCCAATAGGAACTCAAAATTAGTCTTGGTAAAGATGTACACGTTGAGAAAATTAAACGAGTACAGAGAACAAGAATTATAAGACAATTACAATAGCAACAATAAAAAAGAATGAGGTGTTCCTAATATTGTTTATTTTTAATCCTTGAACTACCATGTCTCGAACCCACAACTTGTACTATACATTTACCATGAAAAAAATTTATTTTTGGAAAATAATTTGTTATACATAGTTGGGTCTGCTATACTTTATAGACAAGACAGCATACGTTCCTAACTTCGTCAATTTTCCGAATTCAGCAAAATTCTTTGGCAGCTGATATATTTCTAAAAGTCTACACTTGGAGAAAATGCAAAAGAAGTTGTTCATTGGTAAACATTGGTACACGTAGCACGCGCAATTATACAACGAAAGATCCAGATTAAAGCTATTTGCGTAATTAAGTGTCGATTTGATTCACCGCGACGCTAAGTGACGACCAATTCAGTGACTGTAACTACTAAGTACCACTAACTACACATCACCGGTAACTACTAAGTAGCTGTAATGTCGCCGTTGATGAGAGTTCACGAGATACGGGCCGATGACGCAATGCCTGGGAAATTGTTGCGCGTGTATCCTTCGAGACTTTTGTTTCAGCAGTGTGCTAAACTGTTGTCACGTCAACGCAGATTAAAATAGGACCTTCGTTATCCCAATTTTGATATAGCTGTAACAGCAGATCAAATAGGAAAGGTTAATTCCATTTGAAGCTTAATATTCGATTCTATTATATTTTTTTTTTAACAGGTAATATAAATTTTGTTAACAGGGTTCTTGTTTATGCATGATGTTTGGAATTAATTTTAAGAAAAGCTATGTTATAATTATAAATAAACTACTTTTTAAAATAAATTAAAGGTTTTGTAAGATTTTCTGATATTTTTTTCCTTGCTTTGTAATCGCTTGGAAATGGCTTAGCTGGTAACTCCTAATGCTGAAGCAAGCTCTTCTTGCGTTTGACACGGATCCTCATCGAGCAATGTCTTCAATTTAGCATCTTCGAAGGTTTTTGGCCTTCCTTTACGCGGACGATCGTCAACATTGTGATCACCGTCTGCAAATGACGATTATTTGGCACAAAATTAGACACACAACCAAAAGTATATAACGCAAAAACAAAATCACTAATATGTTAAAGCGGTTTACTTATAATATGTCTAAGCTTGGTTTATGGCGCTGTGAGTATGTCAACATCGACAAGTACTTACTGCTGGAGGTATCTATTGACAAACAGCGAGAACTTAGTTGCGCGCCTAATATTATACATTTTTCATTTTACTGCGCAGGTTGACGAAGCAAAACTTGAACTAAGACTTGAACTAATACTTGATAAATATACAGCATTAAGGTCCGCGTAATGGAAGTTTTTACCCACCGAAACAAAGCCCGAGGAAGATTTCGGGACACAACTACTTTGGCGGATGTAGTTTTGAATGCGGCTTCAGAGTAACCCGAGCTTTCGTCGTTACTGCTGCGGTTGACCGCAAACAGTCTTGGCGAAGCTTACGAACAAACACGGTTCTCTCGAGTTGAAGTACTTTCATTGCAGCTGTCGAACTTCCCTCTGTGTTGCGCAACATCTCGCCAGCATGCTGAAATTTCGAGAGACAGTACTTTAGATTAGAATTTAAATCGATCGTCGTCGGTGTCCTTTACTCGAGCTGATATATGGATTAACCGTGGAAAATATAAATCAACAAAAATAAATGAAGGTTGTATTAAATAGATGCGAGAACACACTCGATTTCTTCAGCTGATCACTTTTATTTCAATTGTATATACCTTATGTCCTCGATGGCGAAACATGCGACATGATCTGTAAAAAAAATCAAATGAGTTCGGCCTTTTGCACAGAGTTTGTGGGCGCTCTTAACTCAAAAATAATGTAGGCACTTGTATGATTCCTTGATTTTTACTGAAATGACGTTATGTTTTCTGAAAAGTGGTGAATATGCAAATTTTGAGGTCATTTTGAAATAGATTATATACGATAAAAAAAAATGTCATCAAATTGGAAACCAAAGCCTTTTAAAGGAAAGTTTATCAACTGTTCAAAACATTCGTTGAAATTATTCTACGATCATGTATTCACGACTTATAGGCGTTCAAAGTGAAAAGTACCCGTTTTCAGATAATCGTAATGAACTCGGTCGATAAAAATTGTATAGCAAAACCAAAAAAAACGAAAATAGAGAGAAAAGTTTACTCTATAATACCATTTAATTGAATTTGTCAAGAAAAATTTTTTTCGTACTGTGCATACCTTCAAAGTTGACGAAAATGTTTGAACATTCCTTCGTTGCACTTCGTTTTAAAAAAAAGGTGACATGGCCAAGCAAAAAAAAAATGTTGATCTCCTGATTCAAAAACTAGAGATTTCGGCCTACAAAATGGCTATTCCGACTATATTTATGGCCATTTTTCGCGAAGATATAGTCACTTGAATATAACCAAAATTTTAGTGATTTTAACTTTTAAGCGTATAAACAATTGCTTATAGCTTTTAAAGTATTCAATAGCAAAGATAACGAAAGTCATTACAAACAACTACAAACGAAATTGAGTTGTCGGGTGCAGGTTATTTTTTCAATTTTTTTATTTATTAAATAACTGAACTATTAGGTGAACTAGAAAGTAACGTCTTTTTTAAATACTTGTTTATCACTCAACCAGTTGATTTTTATCGATCTGGCATTGAACATTTGCACGATAGATGACAAAAGGCTGTTGATAACGATGGCGATTGCATAACTGATTAAAAATAGAAATTTATTAAAAATCTGTTTGAATTAAATGTAAAAGAAACGACATTACTTTCCAGTCTACCTAAACAAACGAAACTATTGCTACTACAATCAACTACAAACGAAATACTATCATTTTCCGTAAAAAAAGATAACTTTTAGAAAGTCGCGTGCTAGGTTCACATAGTTGTATACTAGTACTAAAAACATGTACAATTGTCGCCCGTTTCGAAACTCCCTCGTAGTTCTCGTTTCGAATCCCATCTAAATCTGTTGGTCGCCAGAGTAATGATCAGTATTAGTCCACGTTGGTTCAGAACTACATCGAACAGAATTTCTTTCGCGTTTCTTCTTCCGAATTAAGTCAGTCCCGAGGAAACACGAGCATGGACAAAGGGGTTCGCGTCGCTAACGTGGTGTAAAAACATTGCTCAGGTTCGTTCGCGAGCGTGCACGTACGATGGGAAGAGAATTCAAGCAGCTGAAGCCACCGTTACAAAACCGTCAGGGCTGTTAAGCCCCGCTGGCAGAGCGGGATTTTATTGTATGTTCTACGATCAGCAGTAGCCAGGTTGCTTGTTTCTTCTGTCCCTGACACGCAGTCACAATGACTGCGACCACGCGGCCTCTTCTTCCAACCCTTTACCTCGTGTTCATCGAGTCTCGCGACGTTTTATACTCGCTGAATCTCTGCAAGTTGCGCTTGTTTAACTCATTTGCATCCCTAAACAGGGTATTCTCCATTACATTGAGTGGGAACAGTCCACGAGAGTTTTGTAACTAGTACTTTAAATAGTAGAGAAGTTCGAAATTTATTTATTGGGTCCATACATTAATTCTAGATCTTTTTCGATCGAATTCAATAATTATTCATAAAAAAAAAACTAATTTATATCTAAACTCTAAAATAATCTCAATCTCAACTCAATGTGAACGCCATCGTGTTTACAGTTAATTTTGTAAAGATAAAGCCCGTTAACTGGGTTTGAATGTAACAGATCGCTCTTGAAAATAAACGAGTGGCGGAAAACAAATTAACATTCAAGTTGATCTTATAGTCGGTGGAAGTTAAAGACCCCGAATTAATTTATACATCTAATAGATTCAGATTACCTTATTGTCGTACCAATGTTAATCGAAAGAAGTCTCACTGTAAATTACCATACCATTCATAGACTTTGAAAAATTACACAGTGTCTCTGTTAATATAGAAATATTAACAAAGTATTAACAGCTTTTAGTAAAGCATAAAAGTTGCATCTCTTGCAATTAATAGTTGAAACAACGATGAAAATCTTTCAACTTTCATCATTATTTCACGTGTTCGCAACGAAGAAACCTTTTTAGTAAATTGTTCGTCGATGAGTCTTCATAAATTCATTTTACCACGTGCAAAACTTTTCATTAAGAGTTCAGTTTGCTGTGTTTAAAATGTTCAAGTTGTCCTTCGTCCGCTTCGCGTCACGTCCCCGTTTCCAGAGTCCTGGTTCCCGGTCGCGTTAATTTCGAGGAAGAAGAGTAATTGCGGAAATATGGAGTGGAGAAACAGCTGGGGAAATATTCCCGGATTTTCTGAACGGTTAAATCGTTACATACGAATTGTAATTAATCATCGACGCAACGATGGATATGTGCACGCGCGGCTAAAAACGCGGGGGCGAAACTTGGCGGGCGGATAAAATGTGGATCATTCGATTACTCGTTTCGATACTCGTTTGGAAGAGAATTCAATCCGTCTGTTTGCTCGCGAGCTGTTTTTTTTTGTAAGATATTGATTGATACAAATCGGTAAATACGAGTTTAATTAATTTTGAAAATTGGACCGAATGTTTACTCGAATTAATATTCCGTTCAATATTCTTGATCGAAATAAAATCGCTGTAGGCGCCGTTTATTTTTCTATATTACGATTTTACACGCTATGACTGAAGGAAAGTGAATTTTTAAATGTTGATAGAAATGCTTCAACTATAAAATAATAAAGATCAACGTTTATTGTTTAAAGTAATAAAAATGACATATAAATCTTTTTTTCTTTCTTGGATGTTTAACGTCGCATCAACTACTTGAGTAGTCAGACTACTGTCTGAGCAAGTTTAAACCTAGTTTTTCGTTGGACACTATCACGCGAGAGGCTGCAAACAACAATATTTTAGAATTTACAACTAAAAATTCAATTGATGGTAATTTTAAGTCACATGGTGGGGAATATGATAAACTTGTTAATGCATATTCTGTCTACTCGGAAATACTGTCTGAGAATGTTTAGACCTAGTTTTTTCTTGGACACTACCACGAGAGAGGCTGGGAATGTTTTATAATTTACAACTAAAAATTTAATTAACGATTATTTTAAATCACATGGATGTAGCGTGAACATTTATTCTAATCGTCCATGTCTAGTATTCATGCATCGATTTGTTGATTTAGTCAAATATGCATTTAGCCATTAAAGGGTGGGATGTATAGCGGTTGGAATAACATTTGGAGGGTCTCGTGGCAAGTGTCCGGCTGTAAAGAAGTTAAATAGAAATTTTCAAAATTGTTGAAAAATTTCAAAATTTTAAAAGTGCGTCGGATCAAAAATCTGAGTACGTCACGCTGACTAAACGGGGATTGTAACCCTAATAGACAGCTCGCATCAGTGAAAAAATGACTGGAAACGCCGTTTTCAGCCCCTTTTTCCATCGAGAACGGTTTTGCGACGGTTTTCGGATTTCAAGAGTACATTCAAGTGCTGAAGTAGGTTTAAGGTTAGGGTTAGGTCTAAACCTACTCAGACAGTATTTTCGTGTACACAGCATATGCATTAACAAGTTTATCACATTCTCTATTACGAGATTACATAAAATCACCGGTCAATTTGATAAATATTCCATAATTTATCACATTTACCAGCTTTAATGGGGATTATGCATAATCCTCAGTTCATTACATTGACCCGTAACATATACAGGGCGCCCCACGCATTGATTCAAGTCATAACTCCATTATTATTGCATTTACGAAAAAATGCCAAAGGAGAAAGATAAATGGTCGAAGAGTACTACATCTGTACGCTTTAAAATTTTTTTTAGATGCAGCAGTGCATATGCAATTAACACAGATCGATTCTTCTGTCCATTCTATGTAATAAATGATTAGGGTACTGCTTTAAAAACAATTTTATAGCCTATAGATGTAGTGCTCTTCGAACCATTTATCTTTCTCCTTTGACATTTTTTCGTAAATCCAATAATAATGGAGTTATGACTTGAAACAATTGCGTGGACCACCCTGTATAATGAATAGAGTATAATGACTTTAGAGTTTCTAAAGGGTTACTACTCTTCAACTGACCTCTTATTTTTGTGCTCGTTTTCGTGTCTCACCGAACAGATTGCACTTTATCCAGACCTTTGTCAACATTTTTGTACAGTGTACAAAGTACATTACAAACAACGCTACAGTGGCGAATTTGGTGTTAGCTTCAAGTTTTCTCGCTTTGCTTTTTCTTGTTTTCCTTACCATTCCTGTGACATTATTTAGAAGATCTACAAGCTCGTTTCATTTGTGAAAAAACATCTGAATGCTTTCTCGGGCAATTTTTTTCTTTGTTCTCCCCCTCGGGAAACACGTTTAATATAGTACGTCATTATCGTTACTCGTCAAAACAAATGTCTTCTTCGAATTGAAAAGGAGAAGTTACGGCAGAATGTTGTTAACGTGGCCACGCAGACTTGATAAATAGTCGTGAGTTAGCAGACGTAAAATTAAAATTGAAATTGAAGGCGGAATTACAGCACGTCAGAACTATTAAGCCCTCGCTAATAGAATTCTCGCTTTATCTCCGCAGTCAGCAGCGAGGGTGCCATTTTTGACGTTCTTATCAGAGATCGCGAGTCAACGCACCTGTAATTGTTATTTGTTTTCTTGTCGTCTGACTATGAGCACTGCCCACTCATTTTTATTTCCTGGCCAACAAACAACTCAATGAGAAAAATGTATCCTTGTTTTTCTTCATTATGCAGCGGTCATCTTGATTATATCAATTCTGGAGATTAAAACAAATTAATGGTAACACTGTTACCACTGATTTTATTTAGGTACGCCAAGGTATTACCTGCAAAATATTACAATTATTCTAAATATATTCTATCAAATAAATAGCAGGAATTATTTGATAAATCACTAAATATTACTTCAATTATTCAAATTTACTCTTTACTTAAATTATACAAAATACACTTACTTCAATAAATAATACAGATTTCGAAACACTTTTTATTGGCACTTTTTGATATACCCTTGAACTCCTTCAGGAAATTATGTTTTATGGCTTTGATGTACTCGACACATCTTCTAAAAAATGTTAATTTATAAATTCTTTTTGTATTAACATATTAACAATTCTTTGTTCGATATTCTTATCCATTTTGTTAGAGAAATAAAGTAAATTTAAAGTTTCGCGCCACTATTTTCTAGAGGACGTTTATGGGAAAGGGGCCCGATGTGTTTTTTTTATAATTCCAAAATTTCGTGTGCATCTTAATATTAATTTATATTTCTAAGAAAGCTCTTTATTCTTTTGTGATATAATTTATTTTCCCTTATGTTATGGATACATTCTATATTGTATAATTTAATAAATAAATATTAATAATATATTTCTAAGACATTTTAAAAATCGCAGAGCACACTTGACGTTGACTAATTAAACCAACAGCTGTAGATAAACTACGTACTTAACATATGACGCTAAATTTCTACGTGACAAATAGATACATTGTAACAAACTTACAGCAAAAAGTTATTTTTCGTATGGTTTACGCGGTGAATTTAAATGAACAATTCTCGGTACTTATTTGACAGAATGTACGACTATTTATATTTTGTTCTCGAATGGGCACGTTGACCCGCATATTAGTTTTCCCGTAATTTCGTAAATTGCCTCGCGCGGTTTCTAACACGTATGAAATACGGGAGAAGCGTTGAAACTCAAGAAAATGAATATCGCCACGAAGTCTGGAGTTTGTGCAGTTATTTCAAGCAACAGCTTTGCGGAAACGAACAGCTGCGGCGTTTTCTTTGTCGATGGGGAAGTATCGTTACTCCGCGTAATTGTTCCTTCTTCTTTCGTTTCTCATATATTGGACTTTTGCTGATGCCGAGCTGCGTTATTAATTACACGAATACGGCAATTTTTACGCGAAAGTATGTTATTAAATTGCGAACATCCTTCCTCACTTTCACAGTTTATACTTTTCAGTTGAACATTTTGCTTCGTTCCCCTCGCGGCGCGACGTCGGGAAATTCAGAAATATAGTTTCGTTTTCGCTGGGGAAGGAACTTCGGGCGGTAGCTCGTCTGACCACGCACGGGCCAATACTACTTGTCAGTGGCCGACGAAAGGAGAGCGTAATATATCTGAAAGTCTTTCAACGTTTTGGTACGAAAGGGAATTGGTGACGATTGAGTGAACGTACGTTGCTCACATTTTTGATCAAATAAATAGCAAAGTAAAGAAATTCACTGTAATATTCGCAAAATAATATAATTAAATAAGAGAGACAACGATAGTCCGAGCAATTTATTTGAAGCATTTTGACGTTTGCTTATAGTACATAATACAGTAACTAATTAACACGTTCGGGATCGCTGATTATGAAAAAATTATAAAAATCTTTTCATTTTATACGCTACATATTTACAACATTTTTATCTTCGCCCTAACGATATAAATTTTCGATGTCCAGCTTCAGAATTTTATTATTTTCGTCAGCTCGTTAATAGAAATTGAGGAAACGTTAAAAATTAAGATATTAAATTTTGAGGAGGTTGAAAATTATAAAACAGTAATATGTACAAAATGTACAAACAAATTGTTGTATAAAATTGAGATTCCATGAACGAAGTCATGTGCGTTATATATATTTAAGTTAGGGACAAAACAGAGAAGAATAAAAACAGAAAGAATTAAACATCAAAAGTTGCTATCTTAATGTAAACAGTTTTTCTATTACCCTATATAATTATTAATAAGCTGTATTTACCATAGGCACAAAGCCTGTGGTTGTGGCGTGAATTTCCATCTGATTTGATCATTAATACTCTGCTTTATTATTTCGAAGCAAATATTTAATTACAAATACACTTCATTACCTCTGTCAATATAATAATTTTGTGTGAGCATTTCTAGCTTTGTGTGGTAATCGGTGTGTGCTGTACACAAAATCGTTTTATTATGTGTACATTTGATTCCTCGTTATGATATTTCAACGGTAATGCTATTTAAAATTATAACAGAATTAAAAGGGAAAGGGAAAGGAAACATTAAAAATCAATTGGAATTGCGTAAGAAGAAACTTTATCCCTCGGATAGTGTTACCAGCTCGCTCTTTTTTTACTTTCAGAGTCATCGAGGCGTGAGCGTCTACGCGGGTAACAGTTTTCCGGCTCGATTCCCAAAACTTTCACGGTTATTCGCCTGAACCCGATGACTTCGTGAGAGATTGTCTTCTGGTATAGAAAACGAGAGCTGATGAATAGCGAACGGAAGTCGATCATCTAGCTGAATCGGAAGCTGTGAACCGAGGACGTTCCCACGGCTCGAAGGTAAATTTCACTCAGTTTTTGTCGTCAAGCCTCCTAGTCGTTTGGTCACACGTCGAACGTTAAAAAATAATTAGCATCGAATTCGACGTGGATAGAGGCTAAGCAAGAGTGTTACAATTCGTTGCACAGGAAGTGTGTAAAGTTGCAATTACTGATGCGAGTGTAAGAGTTCCACGAGTGGCTCTGATCAATTTAAATAATTAGAGTAACAATTTGTATTGTATCACATGTGGGATTGTCCATTGGAAACAGAGGTATTAATTAATTTTCTTTCCAGCGAAGGTATGAGAAGTAAAATCCACGGTAGAAGTTGAATTCGTTTCATAGAATATATGCAGACATTTTTTTTTTGATACTTTTGTTAAAAATGTAATTTAAAAAAAAGAATCGATATAGATAAATGTCAAATTGAACTTATCCTTTGGAATGTAACTATTCTAATATAATGATAAATTTATTTTCAAAATGTTTAATTTCTAAATTGATTGTTCTAAAATTGATATCTAATCCCTGTCTAGGATATTTCCTATCTAATTAATGAGCCTACATTCGATTTTAATTTCTGAATCTTTTCTATTTCATAATAGAGTTGGTGTAGGAAATATTCGTCCAGTAACAAATTTAAAATAAAATTAATAAGAAGAGAAATAAGAGGTTAACATTAAAAATAATAAACTTCAATGAAGCAAATTCTACTCTAAAAATATGTAGGAATGCTGGTTAATTATTTCTTCTTCTCAAATTTATTAATAAAATAAATATATGAAGTTATATTTTGAATTGGTTCCTGTACGAATTCTTATTAGGTATACTGACTGTATATTTATTTTGGCTTATCCCAACTGTTAGATAAAGGCGGTAAATGTATTATCTTCTAAAATTAAATCGTACTTGAACGATTTTGCAATCATTATCGTTTTAACGATGCATCGATGGTTCTCTTGCGTCAGGAAACGACGTGGTTTCAGAGTCAATCAAGGAGTCGTTTAATTAACCGGTTAAATGGTTTGGTAGTTAGAGTGCCCGGTGCTTTGACAACCTTTTTCGCCACTAATTTCAATGATATAATCAGTACGCGCATCTTAAAGTAGTAGGTCAGTGCTTGCGTAGTGCCATGGCTGTGCATTTTCCATCATAAATGTATCTTGCCATAAGTGCGTTGACCACGACTTAATTAACTTTGTTTGTCTCTTCGTCTATCTACCATAATATGTCGAGACAAAAAAGAAAAAGACGAAACCATCAAAGTATGGACAAATATTAACCTTTAAACCATTAGACCTCTCACTCTTATTAATTAAATAGAATTAGAGTTAATTAGTTATAAGTTGAGTAGTATTAGTTTAGTACGACCAGTTTTCATTCAAAATTGCATTAAACGGTTCGTCTCTAATATGTGGCTCCTTTGAGGCTTCTTACCTACTCCTCGAGTAGAATTTTTTAAAATTAAAAAAACTTTGATCTTAAATTTCGAGGTCATAAGAGATTTTGTGGACGGTTTCTGTTGAATTATATACATATGATTTGAGTTCAACAAAAATGAATCTAGCATTGAGAGACACTGCCCTTTTCTCTGTAAGTTAGAGTATCGGACTGGCACCACCAGGTCTGAGGACCCTCGACTGTTTGTCGTCGAAGGCCAGGGCAATAAACAGAGCGCAGGCAGAATTTTCTTTCTTTAAGTAGATGCTAGATTTCTCTTCCTCGTAGGCCTGAGTTTTCAGGTTTAGTTCTCGTCCGTTTCTTAAACTGTGAACACATCCTTTCGAGCCGTTGAATAAACGTAGACATTAAAATTAATAAAAGACTCATTTATTACACCCATTTTCAATAGTTTCTTTTGCAAATGTCCACCGATCCAGATGTGTACAATAACCCCTGAAAGTGATGACCATTAATTTTTTTACACCCTATACATTGTTTCCAGCACCGCGGCGCCATTAAGATAATTATTGACAATTTGCACTGATTAATCAACAACCATGGATCTCTGTAATTCCGTGACACATTTATTTCTGGCATCAATCCACGTAATGGCTTTCCACAAGATCACAGCGTGTCGAGTGTGGGTACTTTGATGATACTAATCTCAGTTCCATCACTCATGCGCGTGTCCTGAAACTGTAATAGTTTGATCGAATTGATGCTTTCAGGTGCATGTCCAAGATCATTTCGGTACATTAGGGAATCCGTGTCAATCGCTTTCTATCGCGACGAGATCATTTATATAGGCAGATTAAAATTTCAACGCGCAATTCTACTCTTCCAGCAGGAAAAGTAACCTGATTCTTTGGCATTTGGTAATGAAGAGTGAATAATTCTATTTCTGTCTACACGAATGCGGCTAAAGGAGACGTTTGCGTCACGTTCATTAAACTGGCAAGACAAATACAACCAAAGCGACTTTATGCATTTATATCAAAATTCCAAAATTGACAAATTGCCAAAGTTACTCAATTAACCCTTTAGAAACGGCTCATCTATCCCGGTGGCAGCTGATATCGTCCATATTGTCCGTGGAAATACTTCCAAAAACTTAAAATATTTACTTGAATACACGTATAAAATGTTCTCAAAGTTTCATTAAATTATATACATTGCTTCCTTGTTAAAAAAATTCATAGTGTTCAGTGATGAATCTTCGTTTTGGGCTTGGTGTCCTATTAGACATGCTTGGTCTATCTGTGGAAAAAGATTAATACAAAGAAGTATAAAACACCCTATAAAAGTGCATGTTTGGAGTTGCTTTAACGCACGGGGTTTCAGGACTTTATGCATTTTCACGGACAATCAGAATGCACAAAGAATGCTCAAAATATATCAAAGGGGACTTCTCGCATCCGTGAAACGTTGGTTCAATCAAGCCAAAGACCAGTGAACATTGCAAGAAGACAAAGACGCTAAACGTCGAAGTCGCGACTGTACTAGATGGAAAGAAGAAAACGCTATTACCGTACTACCTTTACCATCGCAGTGCCCTGATATAAACCCAATAGAAAATGTGTGGAATCGATTGAAACTGTGTTAAACAGTGTAATTTAGTGCGATTCTACGTGTTCATTACGTTAACAATCGTTTTCTGAAATGTATCATCGAAATAAAAACGCTTGTTCATCATATTCGAATGATATGGAGGCCGTTACCAGTATCTTACGCCGAAAAATTAGTAGAGAGCATACCGAGATGATGCCAAGCTATAATCGATAACGGAGGAGATTGAACCCCTTACTAGGTAAATGCGTATTAGTGTTTTAGATGTAGATTTGGCCCATATAACATTTTGTATAAATATATAAATATTAACAGAAATATAGCCAATACGGTCTTGTGAGACAGACTGTAGTCCCAAACCCATTTCCCTTAAGAATCATCCTATTTGTCGCGTCTCCTGAAGTGACTCTCTTTATCAAAAAGGATCGCAGAACACATGTCTCGAAGAAACATTAACAATCTGATGTCAGTAGGCGGAGAGTGAATACCACCACGGGACACACATACATACACGCGCATCACTCGTATCGACGGACACACTGCACGTCATTTGTGCTTCTTGGATTCTCCAGATTCTCCTCCGCGGAAACGGGGGTGGGCTTCTTTTCCGGAGATCTCTTTCACCCGTCCGCGATCCTTTGTCTACGACACACAAAGGGGTAGATTAGGCGTGGATCTACTCGGCCTAACGGCGTGCATGATATCGCGTATCTAAGCGGGCATATGTGTTCGTGCCAGATACCCAGCCATGCGGCTAAATGTACCTAAATGTGTACACCTAGGTGCACACGTCTAACCAAGGAGGCATTGTCTTAGAACACGCACACCGTCAACGGAACCGAGATTAGCGTGAATGCGCCGCGTAGGATCGGCGACGTCGTTGCATGCTTGCCGAGTATACAGATTTAATTTTCCAACGATTAACGCTGAAAGGAACGACAGCGCTGTGACACGTGGAAAAAGTTTCACCTGGAAGTTAATTCGGATCACCAGGGATTTTTTGAGCTACCGTGGACAGGTGAAATTACGACTTAGAGTGACATCGTGTTATGTTCTTTAGATTGGTATGCATCTCGTGTCGTAATCTTTTCTATATGTTCCTTCCATTAAATCATTCAATTTAACCTCTTAGGCACGGTTCACGCAAATCTAATAGATTACTTATATTGTACATGTTGGCCATATTGTATCTGCCATTTTGAATTCTGAAATTCTGATGTCATATTTATAATCAGCGACTACTAAAACCGAAATGGACCAATTTTTACGCAAATTTAATAAATTACTAATATATATGTCGGCCATATTGTATCTGCCATTTTAAATTTCGAAATTCTGATGTCAGATTCATAATCAGCAACCACAAAAACCATAATGTACCAATTTTCGTAAATCTAATTCATTTCTAATAAATGTCGGCCATATTGTAACCGCCATTTTGAGTCGGCCATATTGTATCCGCCAGATTTGTAATCAGCGACTACAATAACCATAACATACCAATTTTTACGCAAATCTAACAAATTTGTAATATACATGTCGACCATATGGTATCCGCCATTTTAAATTTCGAAATTTTTATGTCAAATTCATAATCAACATCCGCATTAATTCTGACGTAGCAATTGTAATATTTATCTGTCAACTCCTTCTAATTTTGCCAGGTTTTTGCAATTTCAGACCACTGTCGGTTGATTCGTTGAAGTTTGCTTGGTGCTTCCACGAAAACAGGAAAGAGGGGTTTTTGTTACGTAGATAGGAAACATGGAGTTTGGATTCTTTGCTTGTTTTGCTTATTTGTAGGTACATGAATGTTGAGGTTGGCTACATTTTTATTTCAAAATGAATTCAGCTCTCGTTAGATAATCATCGCTTCACGTAGATTGTTTACGTTGCGAGTATTCCCTTTATTCCTTAACGCAGTTTGTTTACGTAGTATTATTAATCACAAAACCGTGAAACGATGAATGTTACATATTTATTAATGGTTTAGATTTCCCAGAGCATATGTAAACAGTATAAAATATCTGCAGACAAAAATTATAAAATTAAACTGTACGTTTCTGGAATTGAAGATTTATTTTTTACCACGTCAATGCAATATATAGTACGACTAGTAAAATTTGTTTACTATCGCGACCCTTAAATAAATATTTAATGTGGCAAGATGCTTTCTTCAAATACTCCTTCATATTCGATGAGTGAGTCAATCCTGAATCAATTGCAGTGCTTTCCAATGAGTTTAGAATCTATTAAATAATATTGTATCCCCTAAATATTCTGTTAGTAATTTTCTATCGCTATTCTCGATACGGTAACACCCTTAATTTTCAGTTAATCGAAGGCTTCTGTGCTTGAAACATCCAAAGATTCAGAGAATTCTTAGAGATGTGAAAGGCTTCCTTTGTACACTTCCTTTCCTCTCTTTCCACCGTTTTCCAAGATCAAATGCAAGCCTGCTCAGCTTTGACGCCTACGCTCCAAGCTCGATACTGTCTGCTGCCACAATTAAGGGGAACACGAAAGAGAACAAAGTTTCTGGTCCGATAATAACTAATACTAAATAAACATCTGCCTCTACGTGGCTGCGAATCCTGCGAAGTCAATTTAACCTTTGATCCTTCCCTGATCATGCTCGTACTTTTATCAGCCTCTTCTGCTCAGCCATTTCGATGCCAGATGACGTCCAGTGTTTCCAATTAGCGTTCAGGTTCTCTTTCAGAATGCGGTTGGCAAATTACTTTTTAAGTGGCCCAGCCGACATTAAAGGGCGACGACATCGCTTAATGACTGTCCAGCTGCACTGTTACCGTTAACGCTCTTGCAATTTACGTCGGCCTTCGATGCACTCCTTTCTTACTCATGATCTCGTCAATGCTAGCTTGACCCATTTAGGACCAAGCGGTGAAGTAGTGCAATTTTTACAAGTAAGATTATTCAGATTCTATATATATCAAATATAAAATTATTAAATATATTATACACGTAATATTGACTTAATTTTATTTGAGTAATCACTATGTTTTTGTACATATATTGTACAAAATTAAAAGTCCATTTTCATGTACGGGAAATCGTATTTTTCGATGAATCAAGTCTGTAATTGATATAATAACTTTTGTCTTGCACGAAAATTTTTGTTTTATCATCTACTATCAGTTTTTCAATAGTACTTGAAAAAAGGGTATTGGTGTACAATGACACACCCTAATGTATACACAAATGTCCATTCATTGAATGAACACGAAAGTATATATGTGAGAACAGAGAAATTACGAACAACATAAATAAACGTACTTACATATTAATCCGCCAAAGTGAAATATGCATTTCTATTTAAAGAAATGATACAATTGTTAATTGCACATGCACTGCTGCAACTAAAAAATATTTTAAGGCCTACAGATGTAGTGCTGTTCGAACCATTTATCTTTCTCCTTTGGCATTTTTTCGTAAATGCAATAATAACGGAGTTATGACTTGAAACAATTGCGTGGACCACCCTGTATACATCAGAGACGTAGTATTCCCTATCGGTTGCAAAAAAAGTAGTTCATCAGAATAAATACTTCAATTTCTTCATTCTGTACAAATATTTAGGACCTAGGTGGAATGAGAAATAATGAAGTAAGAATTATTAAGTAAACTCTTGGTATTCTCTTTCACAATGACAATGTTAGAAAATGAAATTAGGCAATGCAGAAATAGACTGGAAAAAAATTGCAAGCGAAATGTTGCGTTAACGCATGATTGGTCCTTGATGAGTTAATGGACATCGACGTAGTCGTTGATGGATCGCGGTTCGCTTCACGAAATGAATTAGTCAACGCCGAGTCTATGAGGTGGTCCACCACAGATAGGTTACCTTGAAGTTGCTTGATGGGTTGATGCCATGAAGTAATGTAACGACTGGCTGTTCGAGGCCATTGGAGGTACCTCTACCATTTGCTTAGCCAGTTAGTCATGGTATCTCTTCTTTCCGAAAGACCAATTGCCCTGATTCGAATTTAACGATTTTCTTTTGTCGAGACCATCGCTTTATATCTATGCACAAACTTGGGAACTGATAAAATAATATTATTTAATAAAGTATTTTAAATAATAGTAATAAAATAGTATTTTAAATAATATATTTCCTTATATATCTTCTGTTTTGGAGGAAGTAATAATTCCTTTCTAGTAATTAAATGCAAATTTAATGGGAACATAAAGATGGTGGGCTTTTTCAGGAATGAAAATTCTTATCAACATTAACTCTTTATACGCCCTCGAGAAATGAGCTCAAGGAAATGTTTGTATTCGTTAATTTAATTTGTAAAAAATATCAGCTTATAGAGGGTGATGAGACGAAACTTTTTCGTATGTACAGATTACTCATAGGATGGTTAGTTTCGAAAATAGAAATGGAAAAGTTAGAAGTTCGTTGCAAAAATTGAATTTCAGGAAAAAGGTCTTCTAAGCTTTCAATTTTTATCTCTGAAATTAAACGTCGTATGAGTAAACTGTAAATATAAAAAAGTTTCGTTTTTCCATTCACTATAAGCTGATATTTTTTTTAAATTCACATCTCTACGTTTCTTAGAATTTCCAGCAAAAATTGTCCAGTAGTCAAAGAGTTAATATAGGCAAAGGAGAAATTATCTACTCTGAATCTTTCTTAACACGTTATCTCATTACATCTATACTATACTATTAATGTACTATTAATATTACTATAATACTATTTCTTTGTTTACGAATACATAATATTCCCTTCAGTAAAGTCGTAATTTCTTCGTTTGATTCACTTGAAGAGTTTCAGATTCAGCCACTTGCCTCGAAACAAGACACTAAAATGAATTTCCAGCGGTCGACGTTTCGGTTAATTTTGCGGATTCCGTCAAAGCGCATTCCCGGACAGTGCTGTTAATTTAAATGGAAAGTAAATAGACTTTTAATCTAATAGGGTCGGCAAGAGATTAATGCAAGAGTTCCTGTGTTTACTAGTTCAACACAAACTGAACCACGGAGTTTGATGCATTTCAAACATTCATATTGTATGCCGAATAAGGTAATGCTAACTTGTTTTACTGTGCAAGCAACAACTGATCAAATCTCGTTTTGTCACTTGGAATTTTGACGCAAGTATGGAAACTCGTACCTGTTGAAATATATGTTGCTTAATGTAATCACCATAAGACGTTTGAATTAATTGCCGTGTAATTATTTCTGATTAAGGCGTTTGTAATGCTCCTTTATTCAAAAATTTATTCATATTAAAATACGCGTTTGCATCTGCTTTCTTGTTAAGAATAATTCGAGCACCTAACGATGTATTCAGTACGAAGATGGGCAAAATTATGTTAATAAATTATAAATAAAACTTACTTGCAACGTTTATCTATCTGAACAACCGAAGGTAAATTCTAACTTTTTTTTAATAGAAGTGTACAGTTTATTATTCATAGGACGTTTAGTTTCGAAAATAAAAATTAAAAACTTAAAAGACCTTTTTCCTGAGATCTCGTCGTGGTCTGATTCTGTTGCTGTTGCCTTAAAGAAAAAAAAATACAACGGTCGAACATTGGAATTTCAAAAAAATATCACGTTATGGAAAATGACAAAATGAAGCTTTTTTATATTTACAGTTTATTCATACGACGTTTAGTTTCAAAAATAAAAATTGAAAACATAGTAGACCTTTTTCCTTGAAATTTAATTTTTCCGATGAACTTCTAACTTTTATATTTTTATTTTCGAAAGTAAGCATCCTATGAATAAACTGTACAGATGAAGAAGTTTCGTCTCATCATCCCCTACAAGCTGATATTTTTATCAAATTAATTTAAAGAATCTAAACATTTCTCTGATCCCATTTCCTGAAATTCAATTTTTGCAACGAACTTCAAACTTTTCAATTTTTATTTTCGAAACTAGTTATTAGCGACTCGAACTCAGTTAACATTATACCTTGCTAAATAAATAGATTCAACGACTAACGTATAAAAAAGCGTTCACCTTTCATTCCTTATTCAAAATTTGTTATCTAAATATGAATTTTGCCCGTCTCAGATTTAATATCTAATTAAAAAATCTTCGAGCAATTAGATTACCTTGGTTCGTTGCTATTTTTATATTCACTCGAAAAATGATTTTCAATCCCGTTTGGCGGATGGAAAGCAAGTGTCAGAACTTGGCAATCATAAGTACCCTGATCCTCTTAGATGTGAAGAATGGTATCATCCTTCCTCTCGAAGCGTCGTCTTCAAACACGCTGAGTCGTCGACGACGAAAAAGCGCCCTTAGCATAGGTTAACCGGCCCTGGTAAGGTCACGACGGCGATTATCACGTCTGGGACTCGCAAGATATCTTGATGCACCTTTAGCAAAAAATCTGTCGCCCAGGTTGCTGCTCTGCTGCTGCCTGCGAAGCGTTTTGTTACACGGAGAGGGTAATTGAAACGTCAAATGAATCCTTAATCTCGTGCACTTTTTTCGCTCATTGTCAGCACTTCGTTACCATGGCATTGAAATGCAGCAAACGCAAGGCTCCCGAGAAGGAAAAACACGCACAAAGGGTTCTTTTTAAAAATAGCAAAGGCCGCGCTTCGTTTCGAGCGCTTTACTGTTCGGAAAGGTTTTAACTCATATTTCTTGTACTATGTTTAGCTGATAAATTGTTGCACGCTGATTAGTAGCAATATATTATCTTAATTTAGGAAAATTCCTGAATCTAATATTACAATAGTATATTAGATCATATTGCTTGAAAGACTTTTTGAAATTTTTCAGATCTTATGAAAACGTTTTTTAAAATATGTGGTACTTGAGACATCAGGATTTTAAACAAATAAGAGTTAAACATTGTTCACTTAGGGTCCATTCATTAACCATAGAATAAAATCCTAGAAGTCTTATGGTAAAACAGTTTATATTTGATATCCACAGCCTGTATGCATAAGTTGTATTATCGGTAGCTATCCTGTCCAAACACTCTGGGTCAGCGTCATTTCATTGGTAGCAAGTATGCGAATTTGGTACAGTGTCCTTCATAAGCCACCAACCACTTGCTTATTCAGCTTGAAAGATAGAAATTAAGATACTGGGAAATTTCCTAAAGCACTCGTATTGCCTTCTCCTATACGAGGACACGTTTAGTAAAATTAAAATTTGTTCAACAGTAATAAGTATTTATGATCTTGCAATATTTGTTAGAATATTATCCTATATTTAACCTAAGCATGATTTATATTGTCTAGTTTATTTTGTTTTTTTTTTGTAAGTTTCTTTTCTAGTTTTAAGATTGGTATTACTTTTTACCATATTTCATTCTTTTCTTGCATTAAATTAACGGTTCCTAAAATTGTAGTTACGTTTTAATAATAAAATATATATTATTAAACATTGTTGCTATGTATAAATATCTGCCTCCAATCCTAACAATATTTAATGAATAATATTCTTAAATCACACTCACAGGGTTGATTTCAAATCAGGTACTTTTTGAAGTAACATTTTTTTTTTTTAATTCAAATGTATTCTCTTTATATCGTATTTTTATTAATATCTTCAATAATATTTTAACGTATCTTAATCAATTTTGCGAAGTTTATATAACGTATTAAGACTTCCTTCGCTTCACATATCATGCTTAATCTCGCTATGAGTTTTTTCAGTACTTTGAACATTTATACTAAAAAATGGTCTTTCATTTTATTCAGGCCTTTAATGAAAAATATTATTCTTGAATCTAACAGCTTTATAGTGACAATATTGCCAAGTCTGCGCGTTCAAATTTACCGACTGTACGTTACTTTGAACTTTACTGAGAGAATTTACGAGGAGACTAGGTGCGTACAGTTACTCGCAAAACTATCCATTCACCGCGTATAATATATTTTATGTACTCGATCAGTTTTAGACTTGGAATTATTAATTGTAATTTACTTTAATATAAATCTTTGTTAATATTATTTGGGTATTAAAGTATTTGTGAGTTTTTGAATATTTCCCTTGCATATCGGTAAAAGAAAGAAAATATTTCTTTGACAATTAGAAACAATAATTAAATTATTTAATATTCTAGAACTCAATACTCTTTGTCCCTTCATTTTTTAGAAATCATAATCATTTGTTTCTCCTATTATATATTATATATAACTTTTCCTAAGCTCTAATACGTAACGTTCAAATCACAATTTCTTATTTCTCATTATAAAATTAAAATTACACTTTCCCTTGGGAAGAGACTACGTTTGCCTTTTAAACTATTAAAATTATTGTAACATTGAAATTAACTAGGTACAATGTAAAATACCTTATGTGAAAGTGAATGGATACTTTTCTTAACTAATGCATCTTCTTAAGACAAGTCCATATTTTCAAGCAACCAGCGACTTGGCTTCTGTTATTAAACAACCCTAGTTAATTTACTGAATTATATATCGTTGAATGAATCGCCCATTCAATTATCCCCTTTCATCCTGGGAATACCAAGCGACCTTGCGGAAATCGGTGACAATCCGCCCACTGGTCAGGAATGCGGACTTTCACGGCATACATATGCGTTCCGTCGGTCGTGCGCACCCTCGCACGTGCTCGACGCCCACACGTGGCGTCCTTGTGCGTCGGCGAAGGCATGAATCGCGGCTTAAAGCCGGCATTCGATGCAATCAGGTGCTTCTGTGGGGCGGAACGCATCATCGAAATTATCATAGGCATTCCGTTCTCTCGGCGAGTCGGTCGAGGTAAACTGTTCCTGCTTTTGAACAATCTTCACATACGCTGCGTATCAAAAATATACGAACACTTGGATTTTGGAGGATTCAGTATCTTAACCCTTTGACGAGTACGGACGCACCGGTGTATCCAAAATTATTCTAACCAAACAGAGTACAAATTCACATCTGCAATCGTTTGTTATACTTTCGGTTACCTTTATTATTGTGTTTAAGATATTATATCTTGATTTCTTATTTATATCTTGATTGTATCATGAAAAGAAAAATTGAAAAGTTCGAGGTTCGTTGCAGAAATTGAGTTTCAGGAAAAAGGTCTTCTAAGCTTTCAATTTTTATCTCCGAAATTAAACGTCGTATGAATAAACTGTAAATATAGAAAAGCTTCATTTGATCATTCCCTATAACGTGATATTTTTTTTAAATTCGATTGTTCGACCATTTCATTTCTTTTTTTTTTTTTTTAAGACAGCTACAAGATTGGACCACTAACGAGAACTCAGGAAAGAGGTCTTCTAAGCTTTCAATTTTTATCTTCGAAATTAAACGTCGTATGAATAAACTGTAAATATACAAAAGCTTCATTTGATC
>NC_071982.1:1590003-1617004 GCF_026283585.1 Hylaeus volcanicus
AAACGTCGTATGAATAAACTGTAAATATACAAAAGCTTCATTTGATCATTCTCTATACCGTGATATATCATTTTGTTGTCGAAGTAAAATATTAATAGAAAATTAATGGAATATTATTACACTTATAACGTAAACAAATATATTTGTAACTGTGTAATAAAATCAAATAGGACGTCATAAACGTGATATATATATATTAAAATAATTTTATATGCCACTGATCTAGACAAAAAAAACCTAGAAATTCATCCTCCTATGTGTGTGATTTTAATGATAGTCTCATGTATTCGTGTATAGGTGGATATGAAGGGTTTTCCAATAAATAGTAAACTTCCTTACTTAATGGTAACGAATATATTCTATTTTTGTGGTCTAAAAGTTTATATTTGAACGAGAACAATTAAATGTGAAATTCCAGAGCACGAGTTTCGCCAGAATGATTTTCCCGTAACTTTCTTTCTACGCGATGCAGGTATCAAACTTCCACGCAGTCTGCGATTTTAAACTGCGCCGTTAACCTTGATTAATCCGATGCAATTGAATCGAAGTTACTCGCCCCAGACAGGCGGGAGTTTTTCGTTGGAAAATTATTGGTTCGCGGTTACGATGGAACGCTAATTACTCAGCGAACGTATAACATTTATCGATGATTCCCCCGGCGTTCCAATTATTCATTATTCCATGATGCATCCGGAATATGCGTTCCGCATATCTAGGACAATCGGCGGACTACTTTTTTTTGCGAGTTTTGCATTAGGCGATAGTTTGCTCCGTGCTTTTTCGTAGCCAACCGACCACGAGTATCGATTCGCGAACAATGGGGTGCCTCGTTCCGAATGTACGCTGAAACTTTACATCGACGATTATTTCGTTTGCAAAAAATCGAAAATCGCGGCCAAAATTAGAAAGAGTTTTCGGATATAAATCAAACTTGGCATTTTTTTTGTATATTAAAAAGTTATTAGATCTTCATGAAATTTGGTATTTTTGAGTTATTTGGGCCACAAATTACGGATCTTATAGCAGAATTTCAAAATTCAAAATGGTGGATCCAATATGGCCGACTAGTATATTAAAAATTATTAGATTTGCATGAAACTTGGTATTTTTGAGTTATTTGGGCCAGAAATTACGAATATAATAGAATTTCAAAATTCAAAATGGCAGATCCAATATGGCCGACATGTGTATTAAAAATATTAAATTATTGTGAATTTTGTATGAAAAAGGATTTCTAGGTTTATAGGGCAGCATAGTTGGAATATAATGATAGAAATAACAATGATAAATTAAAGTTAAATTAAAATTAAAAATAATAAGGTTTGTTTTAATACGTGTCCTGATACGCCAAATGTGACACAAATTTCAAACCATTTCGACGCTCCAAAATTCGTCAAATTTGAGCCTCTATATATCGGTAACCGATTAATATTTTTTTAATTTAAAAAAAAAAACGTGGCCATTTTTGAGCAGCCTTCTTTTGAGAGTTCAATTTGAAAACTTAATTCGGCCCAGACGCTGCTGTTAAGAGTAAAAGCAAAAGATCCTCGATGCAATGGTTTGAGTCGGGAGAAAAAGGTGAAACGTGGGGAAAAAATTCAGTGAAAGAACTTGCTGGAGGAAGCCACGGCAGACATTGGTGTGTGAAGAACTTTCTAGGGAGGTTTTCTGTGATTTCTGGAGAGAAGGAATCAGTTGAGTTTCTACTCTTGCCAGTAATCCTACTTAGGGAGTTCGGTAATGCCGTAGCTATGAATAACGGTGGGATTACGCGGCAAAAGTCGACGGACGATCTCTTCTTTTCCATCTGGCCACTTGTAGGAAGAACTTTCGAATCTTCGTATCGTTGTCAGCCTGTCTAGCCTTTACCTTTATCTCTTGACGAGTGGGTAAGCCGAACGAGGAATTGTTAGAATTTTTGGACGACGAAACTGGAAATCGCAAGTGACACGAAACATCGGCTGATATACTTTTCATTCGTTAGTGACGCAATTTTGCTAGTTTCGTAATTTTGTAAGCTTGCTTTGTATTATATTTTATCGTACAGAATTGAGTCAGAATGATAACAGATATTTAAAGAATAAACATTCGATGTCCACCACTTTCATCGAATTCGAAACTCGCCCCAATAACATTGTTTGAGAATAATGAAAGGTTCTGTGTTTGGAAATATATATGTATATGTAACCACGATCCAGTTTAGCGGAATAAAAAATCAATTTCACGGCTGAGTGTACTTTCGTTTAACTAAAAATGACAGAACGTCGTAGTGATACAAAATTGGATTTCGTTGTTTTCTACTAACCGTTTGGGAAAATCAATTTGTTCGCTTTGCTAATTAATATTGTTACTAAAAAACAAGTATCGCGTTTTATTTTTCATAAAAAAAGAAAAAGATCAAATTAGCTTAACTCTTTTATATAAAAATTAATTTTCATTAAGGTTCATCCAAAACTATTGAGGATCTTTAATTTTAGAATAAAAATGGACTTAATCGCTTGCAGAATAAAAAAAAAACTGTTTATTGTTAATGTTAAAGTACAAAGATACAGAGGCCAAAAACTGAGTGGGAAGAACGTTCCTCAGTTGAGAACTCTTTTAAGACTACAGTAATGTCTCCATAAATGGACGAATTTGTCTATGATAAATGCACAGACACCATCTCCACTACTGGGGAGTATACCTCACCTCTCAAGGGGCCGCACAGTTCGATCGTCGAGCAGTGTAAACATGATCTGAGATCGGATTACTCGGGAGACAATTTAATGCAACGGTGAAGGTATTTTAGTATTAACTTTTTTGTTGTAAAACTTTTGCTATTATATTCCTGACATTTTTCTGAATAAAATGAGACCAAACACAACGTAATTCGTAACATATTTACTTGTAACAACTTAATACGTATTATGCAAGATTTCATAAATAATGATAAAATTATGTTATTCAATAAAACTTATTCAAGGTATGAGAAATCTACAATTCTGTGTTCTTCTAAAAACGGACAGAACTTTCCGGTAGACCTAGTACAAACTCTACGATAACTGCACAAGGTGAGTCCCGAGTTTGAGCATTTACGGAAACATTACTGTACTTGCTAAAACGCAGGGAAAACTCTTCTATGCGCTCGGTATAGCTATAAAGTATCTTTACACGCGACTGCTGACTCCGTATAATGCATACAAACCTACTTTATCCCGAACACAACTTTCGATTTGAAAATATAAACCCGAAGGTAATCAAGTTTCGGTACGACTAAATTATCCCAGTTTCCCTGTATCATTTCCTGAAGAACAGCAATCGCGAGAATTAATATCGCACAATTTCGATAAAATCGATTCAGGAAACTTGGACAATGTCCTTCGTTAGCGACGAAGTCATTCAACCGGATGACCCCTCTAACTGTTTTAAGCGCCACAGGTTTCTCCGTTGAACGCGATATGCGGTTCAGCTTTTAACCTTTTAACAGCGGAAATTGATTACCGATTGTCAACATCCAGATCGCGTTGACGTTTGGAAATTGTGCAATTTTTCATCTCGCTCGCTCTTTCGCATTACCCTTGTCAGAATATCGCCAGAAATAAGCATTTCAGATCATGTTGCACCATCGAAAAAAATGACCTGTGTTGTCAGAATATTTACGCCATTTGTTTAAAACGCATCATATTTCGTCGCTTCTAATAGACGAAGTTCCCAATTCATTTTCATAAAAAAAAAACTTTATTTTAATTACAGTGGAAATAAATGCTAATACAACACTTTCACTTCAACGCTACTTTACAATTCAAATAATAATTAATTATAGGAGTAGATGAATAATATGTATTAGGTAGAAACGAATACGCTTTACACTGCGCTTTTTTCCATTGCGTGGTCTTTGCGGAAGATACCGGAAAACAGTCCTCTAAACGACCTCTATGAATTAAGAGCGCTAAATTCAAATACCTTTAAATTTACTTTATATCCAACAAATTTTGAGTTCGTATTCATGAAACATAGTAACAAATAAACTCTATTCATGGTCAAAGAGCATGTTCCAGTCAATTTTCAGCTTACTTGTTGTATCTATTCTTAGTTTCTCATTTATATTGAAATATTTGGTTCAAATTCTTAAATGAGTGATAAAATAAAATATGCTTCTTTTCAAAAATTCAATACCACCGACGTTCCATATGAAATTCCATCAGGGTTCAAGCTGTTACTTAATGAATTAATAAACAACGATGTGCTAAATGTTGAATACTTACAGTAGAGCAACAATTCTATTAAATTTTAAAGCTTCTATTAAATGCTTTAATTTTAATTATGATGCGAAAAACTAGCGATAGTGGAATATTGTCTTCATTCATGCATGGTCGAACATATTATCATTTCTTACATTATCGAATTAAATGTTTATTTATGTCGAACTTTCATTGCAATTTTTTTTAACCCTGTTCATCAAACGCACCCTTTTGCTACTTTTACATATAACAGTTAAATAACAGGAGATACGATATAATGTTTTTGGTAGGTGTAATTCAAGGGGTTGCCAGCAAAACCAACCCCCTCAAAATAAAACATTTTTTTGAACTTCTAATAATTGAATAAATATCTTGAAAAAATTCCATGGAGAACCAATTAGTATTTATAATTTCATTGTTGTCAGAGTTAAATATCTTAAACAGTAATTAAGAAAAACACGATTACAGTTAAAGGATGTTACCCCGATATCCCCAGCAATTCGAACACAGGGAAAACGCCACTTCGCGTGCACTAAATCTAACACTCCCATTTCTGGTACTGCATAGGGTTAAATTCCGCTTTGAATCGTTGGATCGCCGCCCTTAACGACCGAATTAACATTCACGGCGTGCACGACGAATATTTTTATCGTCCACGGTGCACAGCGGTACCGGTGAAAGCGTGTCAACGAATGGATTTTTTTCGCCGGATGGATAACAGCGGGGCTGCACAGTGAAAACGAAGAATTAATATCCGTAATTTGTCCGGCCGTCTGAAAATTTTACACGCTGGACAAACGGCTAGTCACGATGATACGTCACGCGCGATTCGCGAATTTCTCTCTTTCACAGCCCGGGTGTTTTTCTTTCGACGCAGTCGTTCGTATCGATTTAGGGAGAATTCACTGCCGCAGAGAACGAGGATTCGCATAATTCATTACGTTTGTACCGAAACACCGCGATCTCAGCTCTTTCCTGATCGTTGTCTTGTATTATTGATGCCTTATCGGTGGTGGAAATTGATACAGTGATTCTACCTGTCGCTGACAGTTTTGGTTCTGCATTTTTAAGTATCGCGGGTATATTTAACCGTCGGTGGCTTTTTGTCGGGGAGTTTCATACTTGATGGCACAGGTCAGTAACTCTTCGTTTCAGACTTTTATGTATATCTGGCGGAACGGAGAAAGTATTAATAACGTTTACATTTGGCGGCACGGAAATAACGAGAACGTGGATTTAATACTGATTTGAACTTTGTGGACATTTATAAAAATACTGCTGATGTATTTGACATTAACACATTCGCGACCGGCAAATTTGTTCCATTTCTAGTACCGAGCTCCGGCGAAAATAATGAAATTCTGAAGCTAGTTGTTACAAACTTGCATCGTTAAAGCAAGGATAAGAATTATAAAATTTGTTTATGTTAGGTTTTAGGAGAGACAGTGGAATGCGTTCGTACTGGTGTACGACTGAAAACTTTTATTTGAACCGATACAATAACGACGAAACGTAAAATGTAGTCTAGACGAGATACACGTGTTGGAAACATTTACAGACTTCGCGCACACGCAAGAGTTGGAGAGATTGAAAATCAAGCGACAGGATATCTCGCTACTAACTCATCGCGAACCGACACTTGCTGCACCATGCTTAATGATTTCCCGCGACAGGACATATTTTTTTTTCTCGGAAGACGTCTAAGGAGAGTCTCCTTAAATGTCCACAAATTTCTCTACGATAAATGCATAGAAACTAAGGATATAATAACGAGAACTATTATTACAATTAAACTGTGGACGTGATTTAATTCAGCATTTCGCAATGTGTTTAATTGGAAACTCGGCGTGGACAATTCCTAAAAAGTTTTCTAAGGAAATTTTACCGAGGTTTTCAGATTATGGTTTCGTATAGAGATTGAATTAATTTAGTTTTGAGAGACAAAATGAAATGTTCACAGTAGAAGGTTAAACCATCGAGGAAAGAAGAGAGAATTTAGTAATGGGAAGAAGTTGAAATGACAAAAATAATATTTCTTCGTTTATTTCAATTTCAAACATTTATCTCGATTTTTCTTTTTCTTTAAATAGTGCTCGTCCAGGTTCCAAAATACAGTCTCCGAGAAACCACTGAATTTAACCATTTAAACTACCTCTAACAATATGCTTGGGACACCGTGTAATTCTTAAACACGCGCTCGTCGCGGAAATGGAAAGAGATACGTCTTGAAAACCCCGCGAAACGGAAAATTATTAATAAACATACCTGGAAAAAGAATTCACCGTTGTAGTTGGCTAACTCGATCCCAGACGTCATCAGAGTTTTCCATCCACTGAGATCCCTCGACGTTGGAAATTCAGATAAAAGTGCTTTCATCTCGCGTAATATATTCTCGAAAGGGAAGATCGCAAAACCGGCAGCCATTTCGATTCGCTGGGAAAAGAAGAGATCCTTGAGGGGTCTGGAGAGTCGAAGATCCGAGAAACAGGAATGTTGTCAGCAGGAAGGTCAGAGGTGAAGGCGAATCGCTTTCAATAATCCGAGAGAATTCCTGTCGAATTGAGACCCAAAAAAAACGAAGGGTGTCCATCTTTGCTTTCAAATTTTTCTTCTTCATATTTTCGTGATTTACGATCTACTCCTAGATATCGAATCTGTGGGAGACCTCGGGATTTCTTTATAAATTTGTTCTTTGCTAGGGTTTACGAATGTCTGGGAAAAAGAATTGTTATCATAGGGAGATGTGGATAGCCGAAACATCTGTTTTAATTAATATATTGATTATCGGAGTCTAATAAGATTGTATTTTTCTCACGAATAAAAGTTTGGAATAAGTACTTGCTTATGTAGTCCCGAATGGATTATTAGTAGACTACGGATGTGTATACAAATTCATATTTTTATGACGAAGAGAAACGTAAATTAAAGTATGTTTTATCCTCTAAATGTTGTAATGTGTATTTTATATTTCATATTTTATATATTTATACATTTACACATACACTCAAACGAACGGTTCGTTATGGTTAATGGTTATCTTTTTTTGTGTACGAACGTAATTGTTTGTTCCTTGTGGTATTAATAGAGGCGCAAGCGTATAACCGTCTTGGAATGTACGAGTATGTGTTTCTGTTTGAAGACAGGTGTTTGAAAACGTACATATTAACACGTCATTCTGTTTAGTCCTTCTCTACGTTCGAAGCTTGTCGGCAAACATCAGAGAATGTACGAAGTCTACTATAAATGCACTAGCTCAGTCCCGAGTTTGTGCATTTATGGAAACTTTACTGTACCACGACAAATGCTAGATCATGCAGTTTTCAATTGTCTCGAAACGATAGATGTGAAAATTCTAATGTAAAAATAATACAACGGTCACCCATTACCCAGTTGTTTTTTGTAACGTAAATTAAAGTATGTTTTGTCTTCTAAATGTTGTAACGCGTATTTTATATTTCATATTTTATATATTGGGTTGTCCGAAAAGTCCACGTCGATTTTTGGTAGTTGGTATAGGTCTGCATATATTGAAGTGGTTGAAAACAAACAACATGCATACATCCTTTAAAAGGTGGAAAGGTTGTGGAACAAAATGGCACCTATGTAATTCAATAAATATATATTAAAATTCAAACGTGTTTTTGAATGTTTTGAATGTTTCCTAGAAATTGGCACGAACTTTCTGGACAACCTAATATTTCCGGACACTTACAAACATTACATAAATGTCGTATTTATATTATAATGTAGATATTTCTTGATACAACTACTATTTAATGAACGTTTTATTACCATAGAAAAACTAAAGTGTGAAATTAATGCGATCCTTATTACTAAATGTTATCTAATATTTACATACAGGGTGTCCCAGAAAGCTTCCTATCTGATGAAGAAAATGTATTTCTGAAGAAAAGTACGTAGAAAAATAATGCACTCCATTTGTATTTGTATCCGTCACCAAATTTAAGTTGTGTACACAAATTCTAGTTTATACTTGAATGACCCTCGTATTTCTGTATATTTACACTTGTCATAAATTCATAAATATCCGCAGTCTTCTTATAATGTAATATAAATTCTTATTGTTGTAGATCGAAGTCTCGTAAAATTTCCTCAAGGGATCTAATATACTCGATCTCGTTCACTTTCTGATAAATAGAGATTTCCTGACAAATGTGTTAAGAAAGATCCAGCCGATTCGCGTTAGTTTTGCAGACGGAAGGAATTATTTTCTATCCTCAGTTAATTCGAGTTTCACGTTGAATTTGACTAATCATCCGCAGCTGTGACGACAACTTGTGCCACTTTTATTAATTCTTTAAGCGTAATTACAGCTTTCACTTTGCTGAATGTAGGCATTAACTCCATGGGAAAGTCTTGTCTATTCTCTCACTTGCTCTTCACGGTGTTGTAACATGAATAAATAAGGAGATCAATTTGTTGTAGAATATCCATTGTTACCTGCGGCTAATTGCCATTTTATATCCAGTTCATCTATCACGATAGGGAAACCGTTCATATTTTTCTAAATATTTGAAGATTTGTATTATATTAGAAAATTTGAGAGATTGTATTCGAGATTTCATCGACCTCATTTTCATAAACACACGGTCCGTCCCAAAGTCTTCCATACTTTCATTAAAACTCACTCTGTACAGGAATAATTATAAAATGATATAATTCCAAATACAAATATATGATTCTTTCTGAAGACATACAATTTTTATTATAGTCGTATAGTTATAGGGTTGCATTCGTTTCTTGCAACATCGCACAAGATTTAAACGCGGCGCGCCTTTTTGCCTAATTTCGTCATCAGACATGTCGCCAAGGTTATTTCCAAGATATATATTTTTGTTTAAAAGTATTGATCTGTGGAGGTGGATCTCCAGACGAAGTGTATAGTTTTGTTTTGTTTAAACGGAGGAGGAAGAAAAATATTTTAATGGAAAGATACGCTTCAATCTATACAAAACTTGAACTATTTTTGTTTTGTTGCGGTTAATTGAATACTTAATAAATATATTTTGTCTAACATTTATCAGTGACCACGTGTTGTTCCTTTCTTTTCGTTTAAACATAACCTATATCTATAATAGTTTTAGAAAATTCCGCTGGAATTTCCTAATAATAAATTCCTTCTTTCGAAATAGTCGGAGACTTTTTAAATGTCCAAAATCATCATTTAATTATTCTAGAAGTGCAACGATATTTGCGTTTTGCAACTAAATCAGCGCGCTAGATAGACTAGCTGAAATTAATTTCCATCTCATCATTGATTTATTGTCGTTCCCAAGGCAACCAATTTTTCAGCGACAGCAGCGCGACTCTAATGATAAAAATTCCTTCTCGCGCCTTTGCCTCTGCTTTGGGTTCTTCGGTGTAGTTCCTACATAGTTTCGCGAAAACTATTCCTCGGGAGAATCTTCGACACCGTTAGTGTTCTGGAGTCAAACTCATAAGGAAATAAATCGAAGCGCCGCGCAGCGACAATTTTCACGACTCGTAGAGTGGCGGTAGCGAAACGCCGGTCGAAATCAGGTACCCGTTATTGGAATTGGCGGGGAAGTGGACTCATTTGCGCCGAAACGAATTTAAATCTCCTATCGGCCGCAGGATTTGATTGAAAACGGTTCTCGGTTAACTATGTACCCCGGGTTCGTGCTCCCGACGTGAATTTCGGAACTTCCACGCATTTTTCTCTTCGTTTCCATCGCTCTTTTTCGTTTAACGGACTTTAAATTCCTGGCGAAGCTTCGTTGTTTACAATCCATCGCTCGAAATAGTAGTTAGTCACTTCGGTGGATGTGTGTGGCTGTTAGAGGATGGGTTCGCGTAGTTTTGAACGTTTTTTTGTTTTTAAAAAACGAACTTCAATCGATAATTACCTACGCCTTGTAAAAATGTTGGTCTTATACAGGGTGTCACACCGAAACCAGGCCTTCTGAATGTTTCCTTAATTATGACGATACAAAGAATATTTTACATGCAATTTAAACGATTCGGAAGGGCCCACACGCTGCAATATATATGTTTTCCTAACGTCTCCTTTTTTGTAAGATTTCAAGGTTATCGATGAGTAATAAACAATCCAAGTATCGTCGGAAATAGAAAATGTATTTAGAGTTTATTATAATTAATGCATATTTACGCATTTCAAAAATTCCCGTTATTCTGTGTCACCCTGTATATGTTTTTCTATCACATTATGTTGCTGACATTAAAATACACTGAGACATCTATAAAAATATAACCTTGAAATGATATCTCACTCGATAAATAAAACTGTATAACTCCCATAAATGTGGATTAATGTAGTAGCATATTAATTGCACTACAGCAGTAATAATATTTGTTTGTAATCAATTAATGTAGCTTTGTTCATCTCGGTTGCAATTACTCTAGAGATATAAAACAATTGCAGGCAGTACGGAAAGTATGCATGCGTGAGATTAAAGAATAAATGCTGTGCATGCAACGGCTATGCAAAAATGTTAATCTACGTGGTTTGGACAACGTAGAGGGCATGCAGAAACGTGGATCTACGTGACTTGTTGTTTGATTTTTAAGTAATGGCCAATTAATATGTAAGAATAATGTTTCAAGTTAAATATTTTGTGCATATATTTGTATATGTTCCTTCCATGTTTGGAATAATTACTTGCTTATGTAGATCCGATTGCTTTAAAAATTAAATGTGTGGATGTGTGTGGCGCACCACAGATTCGTATCATTAAAATTGTTTAAAAAATTATCCGATAGTTTTAATCTGTAGATGTTAGTTTAATCGATCAAGGACTATGGAAATATCGAAAATGTTCCACTTTCTACAAAGCAATCTGTCAGCTTCACACAGCTGGAAGAGACTCCAATCGATCTGTGCTTAAAATTTGACCCAGGAAAAGAGTTCCATTTCAATCTCTTCCAGCGCATAACCCGCTGGACGTCGAGCTGCCATTATTATTCGAAATTAGCTTCGTATCGTCGCACGACTCGTCGATTTTCGTTCACCGTCTCGTGGATCGTGATTTCCCCGAAATATCATTGCGTATTCATGTGGCGCTTTCATTTCGCTGCCATGGTCTCGTTGCTATGTTCGACTGTAATTGACGAATCACGAGACAAAGGGACCCCGTCGCAAAAGAAGGCTCGCTTATGCTTAATAGGACAAGAATAATCGATGTGGAAATTGAAACACCGCGTACGCAAAGTACGATTACTCGTGTATGTTTTGTACCTGGCATTTTACCGAAACGATGGAAACTGTACTTTTAATCAGCGTGGCTGGATTTCCATATCCCGTGGAATAGTTAAAAAATCCTACAATTACAAGTGATGATGTCTGCATATGATGCTGCAATATGTAATAAAATAAATAAAAATAAAAAAAGATGTTTTGGTTGAAGAAGCAAATGTTTTCATTGGCAAAACTTTTTTTTGGAAATCACTTGTCTCGAATTTTAGAGATCATGGACAATTTTTATCAGTACTGTGCAATTCCAATCATCCTACTATTGTAATCAACAAAACATAAATTTCAAATATGTAAAATATATCGAACATCAAATAACGTTGAATGAAAATCACTTAAAAGGGACCTGTAAATATTCACTTCCTGAGTGACAACATATTTTCAGAAACACGTCATAGCGTGTACATATTTGAAGTACTATATATATAGATAATAGATAATAGATGTAGTAGATGTTGAACAAATTCATTTTTAGAAATGTAATAAATACTTTTTAGCTGATTTAATATTTCCATTACCTCTCCTATGTTAACTTAACGTCCAGCTCTCTTTAGTGATATGTATCATTTTAATGGTTAACATATTCAACAATAAGCGGAGCGCACTTATTTATGCTTATCTTAAAAATAATATTAATTTAAATGATATATAGATGGGCGCATCAACTTTACATATATAAATAATTGTATCTATACAGAGTCTAAACGAAAAGTGATTATTCTTTTTTCCACTTGTAAGAAACCAACACATTAAATAGTATTCATTAAAAATAATATTAGTTTATTTTGTATGTAGACGGTGTGTCAACAGTATACAGAGTGTCCCAAAAATGTTGGAGGGCCTTGAAAGGGGTGGTTCGGGGGGTGATTTGAAACAACTGTTTCCTTAGCGAAAATGTTGTCCGAGGTTTCGTTAGGGAGATATTAACAGAAAACCTGGACCAATCAGAGCGCGAGTATGCTACGCACTAGTAGATAGCCGCGGTAGCATAGGCTACGCACTACACAGCCGCAGTAGTATAGGTTACGCACTAGACAGCCGCAGTAGCATAGGCTACGCGTTAGACAGCCGCGCAGTGATTGGTCGGGGTTTTCCATTAATATCTCCTTAACGAAGCATCGGACAACATTTTCGCTATGGAAAAACTTGTTTCATATCACCTCCCGAACTACCCCTTTCAAGGACCTCCAATATTTTTGGGACACTCTGTATATTCTGCCGTTAAATACATTACCAAAGTAAAATCTTTCCGTGAAACTAAGAAATTTTTTATGATTAAGCAGATTTTCAAAAGAATTAAGAAATAGACTCTTTCAATAGTTTAAAGTTTATTTAAAATTCTTCACCAAAGGTAAAAAATAACCAGAATTTTGCGTTTGTTTACTTTAGTCGCTCGGCTAGGGGACAAACTTTGTGTTTCATTACACTATTCGCTGAACTATGAGCTCAGTTTTGCATTAATAATAAATTAGTTTCGCCTTTCCTAAGTCGGTTTTCAACTGTCGTTCGATCTATCTCTGATTGAGGACGTGTAAGTCTTTGCTTGAATGTTTACTTATTACGTTGTGTTAGAAGGTGCCCAGAAACCGAGGAAGACATAGCAGATTCGACACGTCCGTTAAGTGTTAAGAGCTCAACTAAATGGTGTGCAATTTGTTCAAAGGGGCAAGAGACGAGGGTAGTCGAACGATTATGGCGAAGATAACCTGCTCAGAGACCTTGATTGACCAATTGATTTCCTGTCGATAATACTGGGCTTAATGAAGCGATAATGTTGGCTATTAACTTCCAACCTCGCATACTTTAACACTTAGCCAATCATCCACGTTACGCTTGATTAGGTGGATACTTGGCACTTAGGTGGACTGGGCATAGCTCATTTTGTGTGAACCACGTAGTAGTATACAAATACGCGCTCGGTTAAAATTCTATAACTCCAGAAATGGAGGAATTTTTTTTTTCTCAATTGTTTGATTATAATTTATAAATAAAAATTCCTCATTCCTTTGTGAAAACATTAAGTAAGGTTCATTGAATATAATGCTTAATGTTGCTCACATGAAAAGGCTAAGCAATTGAATTATCCTATTTTAAATATAATTTACCAACATATACCTATAATTATAAAAGTTTATATTACTTACTATTTTTAAATGCTTGGTATTGCAGAATCACAGAATTCATTATAATGTATCTAGAATAATCTTCTTTTCGATAGATACATAAACTGTAGAACTTTCGTAGATTATTTCTATTCCTATTCTTCTTGATCAAACTGTTATTTCCTCAACAATTGCTAACCATCGAAAATTCCTTCCGTGGCTTACTGTACATCAGCTCCAAATTTACATATTTTCTCGTGGCCGCGTTCCTCGTTTTCATATAATTATACAATAATTTGGCGTACCGTATAATTGAATTTACGACACGCGGTAATACCGATTTTATAAACGAGAATCATGTATCGCGTATAAATTCGTCTGATCTGGAATACAAATATTCCCGGCAGGTATCATCGAGCCAAAACTGAATTTATTAAGTACACACAGTACGAGTGTAATTACCACTCTAATAACGCGACCGGGCTGTAAATCCGTTGAATTTTGTTAAATCGTAGGCTAACGAGATTGTAATGCCATTCGACGATCGCTAATGCAAAGAAATAATGATCCCGTTATTTCCGTTTAAAACGCTTCCTGTGGTATTACCACGCGCAAATGCTGCCAATAATCGCACGTTCTAATAATTTGATCGTAAAGTAACGCGTTATTCTCTTATAAAACACCGCCTCGTGTTGATTTCGGGGCGAAACCAAATGAAAAATAACGAGTGTCCTGTTACGGTTGAGCTGCATAATGTGAGTGTAAATGTGGCTATTTGCTAATTAGAAACAATGCAATAATTTTTCATGCTTTGTGTTTGGTCAAGTATATTTCGAGTAAAGCCAAAGAATCGTGTATTGTTGGTTTGAAATTTCATAAACAAAAGCTTCTCACTTTTTTCTCACTTTTTTAATTAGAAACAATGCAATAATTTTGCATACTTTTTGGTTGGTCAATTATATTTCGAGTAAAGGCAAAGAGTCGTGTATTGTTGGTTTGAAATTTCATAAACAAAAGCTTCTGACTTTTTTCTCACTTTTTTAATTAGGAACAATGCAATAATTTTGCATGCGTTTGCATGAATATTTAATTACCACCAAAATGTAGACATTGTAACAGAACCTACACCGTGCAATATTTAATCGAGGAATGAGAGGAACTGAAGGAACATAGAAGGAATCTGCATATCTCAAAGACTTTAGATATGAGATGTTATGTTTGAAAATGGAATAAGTCCACTTTAAAAAAAGAATGAGTTTACGGTAATTTTTTAATCTAAACGTTAATCTAACCTTAAACAAAATCATTTAAAAAAAAAAAATTGTACAATGATTTTCTCGCGGTAAAGTGACGCACTAAATTTATCTCATTCTAATTGACTTTTAATTTTTCCGTGCCAAATTCCATCATTTGACCTCATCGGTTCCCAGACTGTTCGTAATTTGACACGCTTCGATCGCTCGCTGATTTACTTTTAATTTCCTTGGCCGACCTCCGTGTATCTCGAGGTCGGACTCAGAGTCGTACTCCGAGGTCGCATCGTACAGTTTCGAGAAGGTCACGATCTAGATCTTGACTTGCGCGAAACCAGTTTGCGAGGTCGGCGAGAACTGCTCGTTGCAACACTTTTCAGGCTACTGACCCTTTGTGTTTGCATGCGGTTCGCAGCTCCGAGCGCAATTTCACGAACTGTCCCTGTCTGTATTAATCTCTTTGCGATTCGAACCTTTTTCGTAGCCTTTTTCTACACTCGATACCGCGGAATGCCATAAACGAAGGACAGAAATTATCCACCTTGAAGGAGAAGTCGTTCATTTCGTCTGAAATAGCGTTATTTGTCTGCTTCGTGTGGAAAGTCGAAATTAATGGAAACTGTGAAATAATCTGGGCTTATGCTTGTTATTTAAGATACTTGTCTCGTGGATTTATTTAATGGAGCATGTTGACTAAACTTCGCTTGATTGTTCTTCGATTAAATATACTATGATTTATATGAGAATATTTACATTCAAAATTGATTACTCTACTTTTATGGAAAACGATAGCAAAATTTTGTAATTTAAACAGAGACCCTTGTGGAGCATACAGATTTTCATTGGAATTTTTTAAAATTAAGTTAACCCTTTGCGGTGGTATAAAAAACCTTTGAGGTGACTCTGTTTGATGCCCCCTACAAAATGCACCCCTTGAAATCGCTCTCGGACAACCCCCCCCGCCCCACCCACCCCCTAAAATCCACAATTTTTGGACGACAGTCCCGATTTTGGACGACAGTCCCGATTTTGGACTCCCCTGATCCAGGAAATGCCATCACTCATGCCGTGCACCCCATAGCCACCCTTCGAAGAGGTGGAACAGCTCGCGACTTTTCAATCCCCTTCGTAAGAGAGGACTTCCAGACATCAAACAGCGATGAAATTCACCATGTTTGTTCTCGATACGTTAAGAATGAAAGCCCAACAGATCCCGTTTCGAAAACTGCCCCCTGAGCTAAGCAGGGGTGGTCCAAAGTTACGGGTGGTTCACCCCAAGTGTAAGGGTTGGAACGATGTTTCACAGGAGTGACACAGTTTTGATGTCTTTTCCCCTCGTGAATAGCATTAAAATAAGAAAAAAGTGTTTTTTTTTTTTAAATCCACCTCTCGTCTTCAGACCCGTCCGCGGGGTGAACGATCAACTCCATGTCAACGCCGTTCTCGGATTCGGACGCGCAATTGCTTTATTAACAGGTCCCCAAAAATAAAGTTCCCAGAATTCACTTCGGAGTCATTTCAAAGCCCGCAGTATATATCCGAGTACAGAGTCGTGGAACGATAAACACTAATTAAAAAACAATACCGATAACTCACTAAAAGTCACAGATAAAACGCCGTAACAGACGCAACGTCAGCCTCCTACTGGACCAAAATTATCGTTCCGCAATTCTTAACGGACCTGTCAGCTAATGAAAGTGACGTATTTTATCAATTCCCACGTGCATTATTCGAAGGCTTTCCCGCTGATATTTTTATATAAAAGGCAGAATGCAAAAATCGAACGTAACGTCGAAACACCGAACAATCCTTATCGAAGCAAATTCGTATCGAGGCGAATTTCGCGGTTTGGCAATTTTCCTAACAGCGGGTCCAACCCCTCTTCTCTCTCTCTCCGGAGGGGGAGGGACAGATTCGGTGATAGGGGGTCTACAGTAAAACGCATCCATTTTCTGTCGTTCTGGCGTGGATTTACGCGGTAATGGTCTGATAACACGCAACCGGAAGACTGTCAATTCAGTGGAGACTGTCATTTAGTCGGTGCAGCTACGACGTGCATTACTCAATTTAACGGTGTCCGACGTTTGTCTACGTTTAAAACGCGTCATTCATGCGCCGCGTAATTGAGCTAGATTCATGCGGTCGGTTAGATAGGGCGTTATGCTCCGCTCGGTTATCTGTGGCTATCATAAATTCATTTCCGATGCGATAAAAACGCACGCCAGGCTGTTACGTCTTGTTGAACGGGTTCATCGCCGTTGCGCGAACATTAGCGTGTTGCTAGGATGAATCGCTTAGGGTAATGACGCCGCGAGAAAATTATCGCTTGAACGAACGGTTCGTTATGGTCAATTTTTTTTTTTGTGTGCGAACGTAATTGTTTGTTCCTTGTGGTATTAATAGAAGCGCGAACGTATAACCGTCTTGGAAGGTACGAGCATGTGTTTATTTTAAAGAATATCAAGTTTTTTGATTATATATATTTTTTTAATACGTTGATCGCTATATTACTCATTGGGTGACAGAACATTTTTCTAGGGAACTGAATTTAGTAATTTTGAAGACATACTGTTCAAGAAAATAAATCTGAATCGAATTCGTGAATATAGTGTTAATTAGAAAAATAAGTACAGTAAAGTCTCCATAAATGCACAAATATCTCTACCATAAGTGCACTAAAACCATCCCCCACCACTGGAGGGTATACCCCTTAGGGAGTCTAGGAATTGGCTCGCCGAGCAATGTTTACATGATCGTATATTCTCTTATGGTTGCATTAAAAATAATGCATTACCTATTACTATTGGAAATATAGGTGACGAAATAAAATAAAATAATCCAACAATCACAAAAAAGAAATTGGTAATGGGTGACCGTTCCATTACACATTATTTTTTTAATTTGAAATGCATCGGTCATCCATTACCCATTCTTCTGTAATGGGTTATTTTTCTAAGAATGCATTACACAAATATTCCAATACTTACAACTCCCCTTGAAATAAACTTTTAACCTTGTAGAGATTTTCACGATTATTAGCTTGGGAATCAACGTGTCAAGTGATGTATTTACCACATTTAATAAAATGCGGAAAATTTATAATGAGTCACATAAAAAACACACGCGTAGCGTACAGTCGTGTTCGAATTCGTTATGCTTCCGATAGCAAATTAATGACGAGGAAAGGAATTAGACTAGATAGGAATTGGAACAAAGATATCGCAGTTCTTCTTGTATTTATAGCAGCTTTTATCGTAATCACCGTTAACATTAAGTTAGAAACGACTGTCAAAATTGACCTCTAGGGTTGACTGATTGATTGCTCGTGCCAGCAATAGTCGACACGCACTTGCTATGTTCTAACGGAGAATATGTACATGCCATGCACGTGAACCAGAATAACCCGACGAAGTGAATAAATAACCAAAATGTCGAGTATTGTCTAACAGATCGATGTCCTTAATCAAGGTATCGTACGTTTGTTACGTTCAGTTTTATACGCATTCGTTATGCCTCTGATGGTATATTAATTACGAAGAAAACTTACTCTACATGGGAAGTGATGCAACTGTTTCCTGCCACTGTATTCGCTACAACTTGTACCGTAACTGCTATTAAAATTAAATTAGAAACTATTATCAGAGTTCTGTAGTTAACTTCGACTGACTGTTTTGCATATGTTCGAACTATTCTTTTTTATTTATTTTTAACCAACTTCGAAAAGGAGGACCATTTTACACTTTTCAAACATTTTTTGTCTTTCTTCAGCATTATTTGAGCTTGTAACTGTTACGATTTTTTACGGCAGCACCTTATAGAGGACGAGAAAACAAAACTTTTTTATATTTAAGTTTTACATTAAGTTTAAGACGTTTAATTTCAGAGATAAAAATTAAAAACTTAGAAGACCTTTTTCCTGACATTCAATTTTTGCAACGAACCTCTAACTTTTTAATTTTTATTTCTGAAACTGAGCATCCTATGAATAAACTGTAAATACAAAAAGGGTTATCTCATCATCCTCTATAACCTGGTATTTTAAACAAATTTATATAACGAATACAAACATTTCTCTGAGCTCATTTCTCGGAGGTGTATATGTACACGCCCGTCGCAGTCAAAGGGTCAATTATTTTGCTGCTGTTTCATCGAACCAGAACTGAAGCTCCTTTTTTTTTGAGCCACTAATTGGAGGATTAAAACTTTGTGGGAGAGGATCCGTGATCGAAAGCACACAGAGAGCAATTACGAGTAAGAATCACTTTATTGAAAAGGAAAAACGTTTCACATGCGTTACTCCGCGAGATATAAAATAGGTGATTAGCGGTCACGACACACAGGTAGTGCAGCTCATCCCGAAATCGCCAGGTGGCGACAGAAGGGCGTTAATGCGTGTATCGCCCCGTGAGTGGGTGTCATCAGAGCTAATAGATTTTAACATTTCGAAAATTCTAAAATAAGAGCCACAGGTAGTGCCCACCTTCAAAATCTTGTAGCCTCTCTCGAAAGCCCTTGACTATTTGAATACAGAACTCTGCCCATCCATGCTCTCGAAAAGAGTACGGTTGGTAACCTTTAATCCCATTCTCGTGATCATCGAGTTCTCTTTCTCTCAAATTGCCCTCCGCCCTTGCCCCTCGCCGTCCTCTCTCGCAGCATTATTCTCGTTCCGTTCTTCATTTATCTTTCTCCGTTTTCTTTCTTCGAGATAGCTCGATCTTCTCCGGCGTTCCTTCGTGGCTCGTCCTTGGTCGTGAGGAACGGGCCGTGAGATTGAGAGCAGGACTTTTTAACGACTTCTACGTACACGAGCCTCGTGACGGAGAAGAGAAAAGGCGTCGAGACGGTGCTAGGTAGAAGCCTGCCCCCACCCCCCACCGATCCTACCCAGCATCCAAGAGTCCCGCGATAATGGGATCCTTCTCTGAAGACGACAGGACGAAGAGCACACCGCCGTCTAAGTACCTTCTAATCGCATTCCGCTTGTCGACTGCGCTAGGTCGTTCCACGCGTTATAAGGGTTTCGGCTTCTTGGATCCTCTAGACACCAGTCGATGAGTATACGGCCGACTGAGAAGACGATAAGGCAATTTCTGGGATTTCCGTGTACTGGAAACTTCCTGCGGAGTTGATGCGCGAATGTTTCGAGGGAATTGGGACAGGTTGTATTTACGAAAGTGTGGTTGCTCGTATGATCGAACTTTGGCATCGTTTAACAGAATTATTAACCCTTTGCAGTCGAGAGGTGACTCTCAGTCATCGTTACATTTCACGCAGCAAATCTACGATACTTATTGTTGGGGTTGTTTGTTCTTGAAGGGAGTTTGGTAGACGGCAATAACTAAACGCTCCGAGTCAAAAATAACAATGTTTAATTATTACGTAACAAATAATTCTTATTTCAGAATTACTAAATTCAAGGCTGGATTCATGGCGGACACTGGTGTTTGCAATGGCATACAACTTGCTATTGAATTAGGACCGCATACATATAAGAATTTTATTTCTTTAATTGCAGTACTATATCATAAATGACAAGTTGTTATTTTTGCTGCACAAATTAGTAGTACAAGTATAATAATTAATCAATTACTAGTATGATAGTGATAGAAATCGCTTAAATGCACAAAAATTCAAGATGTTTGTCATCGAATAGCGATGACAGAAAATAAAATAAATGGAAAATTGTCCGTTTCGTTGCACAAATTAGTACTATGAGTATAATAATTAATCAGTTACTACGATGATAGTAAATTCACAAAAATTCAAGATGTTTGTCGTCAAATACTGATGACATAAAATATATGACATAGGAGTATACATAAATCATCCAAATAGAGTACATAACATCTTAATAATTAATAAACTTTGTTATTAGAATTCACGTACACATTTAAATTTCACTAAATCCACGAGAAAAATTTAAAGTGATCCTGATACAACGACCAGGCTTTGTAAATGATTAAATCTTCTGTGAAAGATTATTTAGTCCATTATTTGAGGTTAATTACTATTTAATAATAATTGTCACTTGCGAAACGCTCTGTAGGACCCTCTAATCGTCGCGGGCGACAATTTTCGCCGTTTGCTGCGCAACGAAGCTTGTGAATTGCGATGCCATTGTCCCATTCCGTGTGGCATTATATTTTTAAACAAATTGCCGCATTTACAGGGGGTGGAGTTCTTCCTTCTCCCAGGACTTCTCTGGTCGCGTCCTCTAATTGGAGCAGAGATTCCCTAGCAAGAATCTGTTAATTGAAGCTGCACGGCACGTCTTTGGCACGGGGGGGTCGAATTAGACTGGGAGGAAGGGGTCACGATGATGAAGGGTGCAAAGGTGCGCCGCTTATTAGGAGCCACCATCTGGTGCCGCTTATTGTACCGTGATTCGTCCCGGGATATTGCGAATGAATGTGAAATTTAAATTTGACTACCGCTGCGTCGTTTCACCCGGCGTTTATACGTCCACTGGAAACGGTTTTCCTTTTTACCAACGCTGCCGTTGAATTTTCATTAAGCAATTATTCGCAACGCGATTCCGAGGAAATACGGCTCGCTACCCCCAACAGATGTAACATCACTAGTTCTACGATCTCCAGTTTGGTTGCAATGGTCCGAATCTTCCGCGGAAAGTCGGCGATGCGTATTATTATCGGCATTGACATTATTAGGCAGACAGAGTTTGTCGTCGAGTTTGTTGTCGAAGAAACAATTACGGGAAGGCCAACGAAAGTTTGTGACGTACTCGCGAAGCAAAACTGTTTTTGAGAGTCGTGCTGCTATTGCCGATTACCACTGTTAGGGGTTCTTATTCTAACAAACCCTCGTGAGCCGATCAAATACGAAAATGGAGAAACTATGTATCCCTCTCTGATATGACTTTCCACTGAGGTAGGTACTTACCTGGCTAGTTAGCAGTCATAAAAAAGCCAGCGATGGCGAAAATAACGGTTATTCTAAATATACAGGGTGTCTCATTATAATCTTTCCACGCGATTATCTCGCAAAATATTCATCATTCGAAAAAAATGTTTAAATGAAACATGCTCTATCTGAAGGGGGGCACTCGATGGTGTACACTGTTTTTTTCTAAGTGCAGGCGCCTCCGAGATTTGAAGGTCACTTGTGTTTTTTTAAATGGAAACGTAGTTTTCTTTCACGCTAGACACATGGCTTATGTCGAGACGAATTCATTGACCTATATTATGTTGACCTTGAAATGTAATTCAAGGCCATTTCCATGGCTTAAAGCTTAGAGTTTTAAGAAACATGAAATTGTTAGCTTACTTCAACAGGAACGTAACGGTATCGAGATCAGTGGTTGCACACTATTCACCAAGGACACCCAGGTGGTGACAGCATAGCGTGTGCCATAGGACTCAGCGAAAGTCGACACTTTTGTCAAGTGCGACCCTTACGTTGCACAGACGTGCATCACCCTTGAGTTATCCGAGTTTAGGACAATGGCGCCTATTGAGAACGAAAACGTACGAAATCGACGAGATCGACGATCGTGTCTAAACTGGCATCTATGGCAATACCAGCATGAAAAATAGCCTAGCTTTGCGAGTACGTATCACATCTTCATTGGTCTTCCTGTAATTGTTCCTCCGTGTCAGACGGATCATAACTGCTAAGAAAGGTCGTCTTGTAATTCTCGTACACAGATTTCCGACCAACTCGAACAAAACCTGCTGTTATCCTAGAAATAAAGAGAATGTTCTTAATGGACTTTTATTCCCTTTACCAGACTCCTAGAGTGCTCAAAATACTCGCACAAATGCCATTTATATCCCTAAACAAATCCCTAAAACTCTCCTAAGCGGACAGTCCTTTGAAAGCACGCTCGAGGTTCATTTCCCCCCAAAATCCTGTCTTCCGAACCACGCGAAACTTTTCAGACGACTGGACTCGTTTCAATGATCGATTCCGAAATCCAGTAGAACTCGCTTCGTATCACTTTTCCGTAAAATCAACATCGACAGAGGCAGGATGCCCGGTGAAACGTTAATTTGCCTGAGAGATCGGTTTCGCCCGTGAAAAGCCAGCGTTATTCCGCGGAAGCTCACGGTAAAACGATTCGGTCAATTAGCGAAAGGAAGAAATCGATATCGCGGGTACACACGAGGAGCAAAGGTACGATAGAATGAGTCGGCGTCAACGGGGTGGTTGACGAGGATCGTTGGTGTTATTAAGCCGGAACGTCGAGTATCGATTTCCGGTTTACGCACAAATCCGCGCGGTTCCGCTAGTCTGGGAATTCCCGTGGCGTGCCTTCGACATGTGGAGCGTGAAGATGCCAGCGGCGTCACGCAAACATGCCGTTTGTCGGCTGAAATTAGACGGTCGGACCGCAGTATCTGGGTGTGTAATGGTTGCCTCATGGGCATTTAACGAGTTTCGTGTCGTAACAGTTTAATAAAGTTCGCCCTCGACACGTTTGACACTCTCGTCGGAAGCTAGGATCAAATTAACAGGCTGGCGGCTGATTAATGCGTTCTTTGCTTGGGTAACAGTCACCTCGAATCACTTTGTGTAGCTGGTTTAGGATAAACAGGGTTGGATACCCTGGAGGAGATGTTTCAAGCTTCATCTATAAGAAAATCTAAGAGAAAGCGCCGTTAACAATGTTAAAGATTAGAGTTAAATACGGCTTTAAATTGACGACTAAGTCTTTCAACTCTCTTCAATTCTCTTGACTTCGCTTTTCATGGGAGATAGTAGATTTATGCAGTGATTTCTAGACTTAGGAGGTTATAAGTATTATACAGCGTGTTAATTAATACAATAAAGACTGGATAAGTGCAAGAAAATCGGGACCCAAACATTGCGTTTATCCAGTCGAGGTTTCTATTCTGTGTTTACATTTCGCTGGAGTCGAGCAGCGAACGTAGAAAAGGAGAGAGAGTGAAAGAGAAAGAGGTCCAAGGAAAAAGGTGCGGGGCGATAAGCCTATTAACCCTTAAATGGACAATGTTGTTTTTAAACAACATACTAAACATCACAGATAAAATTGACCTTCTTTTATTTTTTTGTAATTTTGACAACTAGTTCTTATTTCTGAACGAATTTTGTACTTTTTTTAATGTTGGCACTATCCAATATTTTTATGCATTGAAAATAAGTTAACGTCAAATGTCACTTTGAAGAAAACTTTTCTAGTGGCGCGAAACTTACTCGTCCATTTAAGGGTTAATACATGCAGCCCGTACTATATGTGTTCCACGAAACGAAACATCGTTCCAACCCTTACACCTGGGATGAACCATCCCTAACCTTGGACCACCCCTGCTCAGCTCAGGGGCAGTTTTCGAAACGGGATCTGTTGGGCTTTCATTCTTAACGTATCGAGAACAAACATGGTGAATTTCATTGCTCTTTGATGTCTGAAAGTCCTCCCTTACGAAGGGGGTTGAAAAGTCGCGACCTGTTCCACCCCCTCAAGGAGTGGCTATGGGGTGCACGGCATGAATGATGGCATTTCCTGGATCAGGGGAGTCCAGAGTATGCATCGAGTCCAAAATCAGGACTGTCGTCCAAAAATTGTGGATTTTAGGGGGTTGGGGGTTGTGAGGGGTGGGTTTATCCGAGAGCGATTTCAAAGAATCCATTTTGTAGGGGGCATCAAACAGAGTCGCGTCAAAGGTTTTTTTTATTTTTTCACCCCCTTCCGTCACTCCTGGACCCTTCTGGAGTGCCGTTTTTCTGCATTACCCTTTTTTGGGGGGGGGGGGGGTGAAATAACCCTTTCTCATCAACCCTCGTCAATGCAACTTTGCACAGACCCAGAGGACATTTCAAAACTAAACCTCACGAAGTTTTCCGAATATCGATTGAAAACTTTCTGAGTTATGACGTTTTGAATATAGTGTCCCAATTTTATTGACGGGCAGTGTATAAACACCCGTGCCGAAAACTTGAGTTCGACGGTTCGGGTGTCAGTTAGTTGAGAGACAACCTCGATGGTGAACGCGACTACATCTCCGAGCCTCTAAGTGATAAATAAAATATCATTTAATATAAAACTATATTCTTATTTTATTTCTTGCTTCCACCCACAATCTAACAACATCGCTCTATTCTTATGTTCACTTCTTTCGTAGCAATGTTTCGTGACATTTAAAGGCATAGCTCAAATATTACTTTGAAAGCGGAACAACAAATGCGCTTAACTTATGGCACGGCCTAATATTATTCTACCCACTGGAGCAGGGTTCGTGTCGATCGCAGACTTTCCTAAATGGTTCGATTCGCTATTCACGACGGTTCCAGACGGAGCCTCGTAATTCCCAGATAGCGGATCTTCCCGCAGCCATAACTAACTCCTCTGCCTAATCGTAATAAAGTTCAATAACGTGAATGGAACGAGTAAATGTAATAAGCGGTCACGAAGCGCGGAGTTGTTCGTCGTGATCAAGTTCCAACGATCATCGATAATCCTAGAAGCTGACGGTTCCGTGTTGTTGAACTTGCCCGGGGAACCGGAAATTCTGATTCACTCCGTTCGCGTCCCGTCGTCGTTTCGCGGGAATAACTGCGAGCTGTTTTGTCGTGTTGCTCGCTCGCGGCGATAGAAATCGATATCCACGTGTATCGAATACAATATAACGCTTCGACGATTCGAGAACGCGGCGAGTCGATGAAACGGGAGACATCTTCGATCGCGTATCAGTGAACTTTCTACTTTTTCTTCCTCTTCTCTTTTTTGTTTAGTGCCTTGGTGTATCTCGGTTTCCACAATTCAAGTAGGATTTCGTCGAGCTTTCATATTGCGAAACCGCGTACAATAACTGGTATTCAAAATCCGCGCCAGCGTTGCAGCTAAGCTTAACGCGGAATAAGTTTGGTGTGGGGCGTTTGGGTTAAAAGGTTGGCGATGAATAAAACTATCATACGAGGATTTATTAGCCACAGTTATTCAATTGAACGGTTAAATCTACGTTTGGTCGTTGTAACACATTTAATTGTATTATTTATTAGGTTGTCCCAAAAGTTTCTTCCATTTTATTAATAAGTAATACATACACAATATTTTATGTCTAATGTTACGTTATACAATTGCATACAATTCATTTTGCTTCATTACTGTTACAACGTTAACATCTAAGAAATTAGGTTGTCTATTTAAATAAACACTGCCGCACGAAATAATTGAGTGCAAGTCACGGAAGAAACTTTTGGGACAACCTAATGAATTGTGATTTTTGTATGGAGATTGAAAGATTAAAGTTATTTATCATTTATTCGATATTTAGAAATGGTATCTAGATGAGGATTTTGTCTATATTTGATGCTGGGTTAGGTCTGAGACTTAACTTTACTATCCCAAATAATTCAGTTATCGTATATGAAATGTTTTCAAACAGAATTTATAGCAAATATTTTCGTACATCAAGCTATAATGTATTTTGTTAATTAAAAGTCGGATATTTCTTACAATAAATATTGTGCATACATGAATATAGTGAACGACGTAACTTTGCTACCTTAAATAAATAAACTACTATACATGAAATATTTTCAAAGAGAATTTTTAACATATATTTGCATCCATATTTATCAAGCTTTAATGAATTTTGGTAATTAAGGATTGCACATTTTTTACAATAAATACTTTGTATAGATGAATATAGTATCACCAGAGAATTAGAAAATCGAACATTCATTTTAATTTTCATTCATTTCTACACGAGCAAGTTTCTATTGTTTATATTCTCATGAAATTTGAAATACTACATTTTCAACCCTTAATTTTGTATGTTGCAGGTAAGACGCTTATACCTAGAAGTCAAGATTGCATAAGTGCAAGATTCAATCTACGAGTAAGTAAACTCTATTAGTCTTACCCTTCCAGCGAGTAAATTCTCCAGTCGCAGTCTCTTACATGAAGATTAGTCGCAAACCCATATAGTTCGGCTTGAATTAGATTTCGCAATTCTGTACCAGACTGCGTAATACTTCTCATTGAGCGCCGACTAAACGTCAGTTAAAGAACTGATAGCTATTCTTCTCTTTTAACCATTACGAATTTCATGGTTTGAATACTATTTTATTTGAATTCTGAAGAGTTTATTATTTGAAATACTATTTATTTGAATTCTGAAGAATATATTATTTGAAATATTATTTTATTTGAATTCTGAAGAATTTATTATTTGAAATACTATTTTATTC
>NC_071982.1:1617014-1638194 GCF_026283585.1 Hylaeus volcanicus
TTTATTTGAATTCTGAAGAATTTATTATTTGAAATACTATTTTATTCAAATTCTGAAGAATCTATTATTTAAATTAGTATTTAAAACATTTTCTCTACAAATATTACCCACCTCTGTGTACCATACACGACCTAAGACTTCTGCACAGTACTGCAGGTAACAGTTTTATTCGACGATATATCATATAATCGCTTCTTCAATGAAAGTTCATGCAAGTCAAGACGTTCCCTGAAACCATGATCCTCTTCTCTAAAAACCCGGTAGCGGGTTTCATAAATCGTCGGCACACCGATGCCGAGGTCGGACATTTCCTTATTCATCAGTTTTATTCGACGATGAGTTTCGTCCATAGAAATTGCAGCCAGGGTTCTGTATTCAATTTTTTCAGTCTCCCACTTTCCATCGACAGCTCCGAAACGCAACAGACCACATAGTTACCGCGAAACACGCGTCAAAGAGCTGGTAACGAAGTTCTGTCGTTCGTTTCTGGAGGACAAAGGATCGCATGGGTTCACGGTGGTTGCACGCCAATCGTGTTTTATCAGAGAAAAGTTACACATATATAATCGTTCCCTTAAAAAAAAAATATATATATATATTTTTACTTCGGATTCGAGACCGCTTTCGCACCGCGCTCGGTTCTTTTAATGGGCACTTCTGTGCTCATAAAAATTGTTGCCGTACCGAGGCATTACGTGAAATTAAGGATTTTACGGCGAGCACCTCCGGTTATGTTTAAATCGTACAATGAGCAAAGTGTTACGAGCCGCCTGTGGGCTGTGAATTAAAAATATGTGATGTCTCGTTTAAATGTGTGCTGCTCGTAAAGCCACGGAGGATGAAAGATTTTTATTGCAAGTTACGTGACTGGTCGGAAGGTACGAAACAGAGTCTTAGCGAAAGGGCAGAGCATCTGCAGGGATTTAGGAGGACCGCATGAGAAGACGGGTCGGAGTAAAGTATTTTAATTGTGATTTTATTCCACGCGATAATGCAACACAAGAGCCACGTTTTTAGAATGTTTGTGACTGTGCTTCGATTGAATTTTGAAATGTGGGATTTGTGTCTTTTTAAATGAAAAACATGAATTTAAATTTTATTAATTTGGTAGAAGAATGGAATTTAATTCGAATAAAATATTTGATTTGAAAGAACACAGTTGAAAATGTTGTGTTTTTGCGTATAAAAATTCATTGGTTAAATGTTTCGTGGTACAACAGTGAAAAGGTATAAATGTAACACAGATGTAAATGGATACAAACGTTCCAACTTTTAAATTCACAGAATAAATTGAAATGTTTCTTAAAAAATATAAAATTCTTATCGGATAAAAATTGATTAGATTTGCACTCGTTCTCAGTTCGGTGGGTGCACTTTCGATCGTGGCTAGTGTGTGGACAGTGGGAGCAGTTTATCCGAGAACGTCGAAAGCAATCATTCGAAACAAGAAAATCATTTCCACTTATTCCCTCCCCGCCAGTAATTATCGGAAGCCGTAGCAGTTTATCTGATCGCAGAAATTTCTGAAGTTCCGTAATTAATACGCGAAAAGGGAATTACCGACGACGTGATTGGTTTCCAGGCACTAAACAATCTCCACCCTCTTCTCTGTCCCGTTCCGCGCGCTCGCCCCATCCTCCCTGTCTCAATCCCACCCCCCCTTTTTTTTTTTGTCATGCCGAGTGGATCCGGGTAAATTGCATCTCGATCGACCCAGTTTTTATTTCAATTTGTCGTGAATTTATGTGTGAATTATCGGCAGGGGCGAGGAGAAACGGGGCAGGCAAAAGGAAGGGAAAGGAGGGGTGCTCGTAGAAGGAACAGGGGGGGGGGGGGTCGAGGAGTACGATTTACTCGCGTCGTTTCTCGGCGTTCTCGCTAACTACGATTCAATTTGCATTTCATCCAATAAATTCCGCCCTCCCTTGGGCCTTTCGCCCGAGACATACACGTCGACGTGTTTTCTCGTGAATTCTTCATCCCCCGTATATTCCTAGGGTCAGGATAAACTGGATGTTCGAGAGCCATCCCCGTATTACGTCCAGAATAATGTCGGATGATCTTCCGTTTGGATCTTTTATGATACCCTCGAGAAGTTAATTTCGCTCGCTGATGTCCCCTCGAACGAACTTTGCTTCTCGTTGTGCCCTGTTTTTTCCGCTGGAACTTCGCCCGATGAAGTTTTATTCGGGTCTCGATTAGAGCGATTCCGATCGTATTCTGATAGCTGTTATTTATTTATGCAGCACAAATAACAGTATCGACAAGGTAGGTTTTTTGGACAATAATCTATCTTAGGTTCGAAGAAAGATGGAAATAAAGTAATTGTTGCAGAGAGATCCAACATTTTCGGTTGTTATGCTTTGTTCAGTTATCAGTGTTATACATGTTATGTTTATTAATAATTTGGTATATGGTTATTACGGCGGGCGGACAGTAGAAATAAAGTTATTTCGAAAATGGAGGCAAATAAGGCGTCGAACATACTTGTCCATTGTGGAAGTGTATTTTTGTTAACATGGACGTGTATGTATCCGGGATATTTTAAGTAATGATGTTAAAGGTAGAGCATGGAGAGTGAGAGCGTAGGTACACATTTTATTTGAGAGAAAAACTGTCAGCTCGGGCAAACCCACCCCTCACAACACTCCACCTCCTCCAAAATCCACAATTTTTGGACTACAGTCCCGAATTTGGGCTCAATGCATTCCCTGGAATCTCCTGATCCAGGAAATTCCAACGCCCACTCCGTGCGCCCCATAGGCACCCCTTGGAGGAATGGAACAGTTCGCCACTTTTCAACACCCTTCGTAAGGGAGCACTTACACACCTCGAAGGGCGATGAAATTCACCATGTTTATTCTCGGTACGTTAAGGATCAATGTCATTTAAAGCTCGTTTCGAAAACTGCCCTTGGAGCTGAACAGGGTGGCCCAGAGTTAGGGGTGGTCCACCAGGGGTGGTCCACTAAGGTGTAGGGGATGGAACGATGTTTCGTTGCGTGGAACACATGTGATATGGTCCAAGGCATCGGAGTGACACAGTTTTGATGTCTTTTCTCCGCTTAGCTCGTAGCCTTCGCTACCACGGCCGCTCCAACGGTATACGCGCGCTCTAATTGGTCGGTGTTTTCCGTTAATATCTCCTCAACGAAGCCTCGGACAACATTTTCGCTAAGGAAAAAGTTGTTTCAAATCACCTCCCGAACCACCCTTTTCAAGGTGTTACAACATTTGTGGGACACCCTCTATAATTCAACAGAAGTGGTTAAATATCCGAATAAGCTATTTTTTTTCTACCCAAGTGGCCCCACGATTTCGCTTCTTATTACTCCGTCGGTCCGAGAGGTTACTCTTCCACGTAGCTCGGGAGAAGAACTTACAAGCCCGTAGATTCGTATCGCGAAAGAGAGGCGAGTCTGACAGTACGGAAGATGATTGCTTCTGCCAGCTCAGCCGAAAGGGACCAGGGGCGCGGGCTAAAAGCCTGGCAGGTTCTTCCGGTCGAGCGAAGCATCGAAACGCGATCCTGAAACGCCAAGGATGCGTCGCTTTCCTCTGTGCGCGATTTTCGTGGGATTTTGCTTTGATTTTATCGCAACCCTTCGAGCAACGGGGATCACGGCGAGATATCGATGCCGGTGGAACGAATTTCGAACCGCAGGGTTACGTGGCACCCCTCTGCCCACTCCCCTCGTCGAACTTAAAATTGCCATCGAATCTGCTGGCTTCTTTGATGCGCGCCGGATCGACCCTCGAATTTTGTTAATTAGCTCCGAGCGATTGGTCCGTGGATGAAACTGCATTTCTTTTATTTGTACCTCGTTGCGTGGGTGAATGATGTTTGCTATGACGTTTGCGCTCGTTTCGCTGGTATTGGTTCGTTAATTACTTGTCAGGATTGACTCTGACTCTTGGATGTTGACTATCTGCACACGAGAAGTGATGCAGTTTTAAATTCCGGAGCTAACACTAAACGTACCGACATTTTGCATTTACGTATCTTACTAGATCATTTACTGAAGGTATCGTTTGACTCCATGTTAAAATATGTTGATTTTTAGACAAAAATTCTGAATTTATTAGAGGAAATAATTAGCAACATAGCTTCTGATTTCTAGTAAAATAATCAACCACATATATTTATATATAACACATAAGCTTCTGATTTCTAATAAAATAATTATACACATACATTTATATATAACATATATGACACATTCAGATGAATGAAACTATTACTTGAGAAGTATATCTGAGCACAGAACCGAGGTTCCAGAACTGCATCATTTTCAGTACTGCAGAAAACTACGTAAATTTCATAAGGGGTTAAATGACTCCTCGTGGTTCGTTTAGTTTTAATGATAAGATTCAATTTTACTAACAGTATTTTTGCATTTTATATCTCCATGTCTCTTTGACTCGATGCAGTTTACGTACAAATATTATTATAGTTTCCAAATATTAGATTGGGAAATATTGCAGTAGATTTTGTTTTGAATCATTTTCTTCCTTATTCCCTCTCCTCGTTTATTCGTGTATTCACTCTTACGTTAGTAAACTAGGGTCATTCAGGTGAATTTAAAAATTAGATCTTATGGTTTTGGGATGTAAGAATTAAGTTTAAATACTTTACCCTCCCTCCCTCCCTCCCTCCCTCAAACAAAGAGTCGATAATAACTTGTTTAACACAGAGAAAGTTCATGTATCAATCATGTAGCAATTTAAGCTTTACTTCACCACTTAAAAATTTTGCTAATTTATCGATCACGGAATTTATAATGGATATATTTACATCTCGTTCTAAGTGTGCGTAGTAAAAAAAAAACAGACAACATTTTTACAACATCGCGAAAGTTTCCGATGGAATCGATTAGACCACACTTTTCCACGCAGCCGCAATAGCAGAGTCCATAAAATTAATTTCTCCTCGCGGTCCTTTGATAAACAAGCGACGCGACACTCTCTTCGTGCCGTTATGGCAATATGGAAGCTTGCATAACATAGTCGTTTCAGTATATGACCTTTCCGCAATAATTTCACCAGTTATTCGACTGGCATGTCCCCCGAATTGATCCGTGAATTATCCTTTATTGGCGTGTTTCGCGAATTGTCCCGATGAGCGAAACTACACGTATAATACTCTCTACGAGAATATAGTGTCCACGTCGGCTAATATTTGGTCACCGTGCGCAATGAATGTTTCATATTCTGATGTTTCACGACCGTGGACATCCCGTTTTTGTGGTTAGGCATTTACAGCATGCGTTTTCGTGCTCGCAATGTCACGCGACGCTCGATGTAACGGTTCATGAATTAACTACGAGGTCTGTCACAATTTGCATTTTCATTCATATGGCACACCTTGGTTAAACGAAGTACTTTCGCTGCAGTATTTCAAATAACACTAGTTTACAGGCAAAATGTACAGTCAATGCCGCCATTTTTTTCTTATGTATTTTATGTATTAGCCTGCTAAACTCGAAAATCGCAAGGAAAATTTTATCTATGGATAGATTTTTTTTATGTGAATTTTTGAATTTTTTCTCGATTTTTTCCTAAGGTAGCTTCACATTTTAGGCTATATCTCGAGGTAGAAACGTCTAATTGGGTCGCACTAGATGGCATATTAAAGGTAATCGAATTTCCAACAATTGCTTCTAATCTTGTTTTACAATCGGTTCAGTAGTTTAAGTGTTATGGGCTAATATATGTGAAAAACTTCGATATTTCGGCTAAAATAGAACACAAACATTTCTTCCATCGCCATGCAAAAATAGAAACTGTCAAATTACGTCAATTTCGTATCGTTTACGTATAGATCGCACTTTTATGAAGAAAACAAGCTGTTTTTGTATTTTCTCCTATTTATATAGGAAACGTTTATGAAACTGTCAAATTATGTCCAGTTTCGTATCGTTTACGTATAGATCGCACTTTTACGAAGAAAACAAGCTTTTGTTGAAGAAAATCTATGGATAAATACCGGAGTTAGGAACAGTTGAGTAAAGGTACAAATATTCCAATTTTACTATTGGAATTAGTCATTGGATCATCAAGAATAGGTCGTTTATTCCTCCAAAGGAGTTTTGTAATGGGTATTCAACGTCTCGTGTTGTAGTTTTCCTATATTCTTATTTAACATACGTAGATATTTATTTATATTTTTAAATGATATTATTTTTTTCATAAATATTACAGATTCATTGAATGCAAATTAATAAAGTAGAGGTTCTCTAGTTGAATCTCTCACGCGGTGGGCGACTTTAAATAATATGGTGGTGATAGCGAGTTGCTTATTTCGAGACAGAAAGCGGTTGCTTATTTCGAGACAAGACTGTATTGTCCCTCGGTGTAGGTAACTGTTTCGTACCACACAATGTAGGAATGTAAAATGGGTTATACGTAAATGCAACCAAACTTCTTTTTATCATTTGTTTTCAATTTATTTATATACAATTTTGTTGAATTAAATAAAGCTTTAGTTTTTATAACGCAAACGTTTGACGTATATATTTTCTGTACTGCGCGATCCAATACCTCTCGTCCACAGCGACGCTCGCGCGGCGAGTGGCTCCGTCCCCAAAAGGTTAAAAGCTTGTAAAAAAATAGTAAATGCACTTAATTCAATAGGTTTTCCTTTTCCATATACCAATACACAATTTTCACTGCACATTTTCGCAAACACTTTTAGAAAGTCCAATTAGAAAACCGTCCATTATCTAAATCAGAGGTTCCCAAACTTTTTTGTCCTACCGCCCCCTTTCCAGAAAAAAGTGTTACATAGCGCCCCCTGGAAATTAAATTTTTAAAAATTTTAATAGCAATTAATACGAAATATACATGTATTAATGTTTCTACCTTTTTCGTAAATTATAGTAAAGGAAGGTGTAAATTAGAAACATTGATCTTTGCAATTATGAAACTATTTATTGAACTCGGAATAGAATGTAATGCAAAAAAAAAGTTAAAACATTCGAAATCATCTTAATGAGAAGAATGAACCTGATTTGGTGCTAACAATTTAGTAATCCTCGGCTCTATTTTCGGCAGCCAGTAATCTTAAATCACCGCGATTGACTATCTCCAATTGGTTTCTATTTCTTTTCTTGCTAATAACTTTTGAATTACAGCCCACATTGGCCATCAGCGCCCCCCTGAATCGCTGCAGCACCCACCAGGGGGCGGTGACGTCCATTTTGGGAATCACTGGTCTAAATGTTCCTAACGGGAATCTCCTCTCGAGCGCTAATGTTTCAAAATGAGAGAACCAGTGTCTCGTCGGACGTTTCCCTAAACGGATCGACGATCATCTTTTATTGGTCCCGCGTGTTCCAGGTCGATTTCCCAGAACAACGAGCCAACTCTCATGCTTATTGCTTCCCGTGTTTCGATTCTAATCCTCGTTTGGTGTGCCCGTGACACGGATGCTGCAAAAACCGACCGATGGAACGACAAACGCATTTATCGGTGCGATCGTGCATTTACATTCAGCCGCTATAAATGTTACCGTTGGGACGTAACGATGTTACGTTTCATCGACAATCTCGTTGCACGGATGACGAGCCATTTCTTGCCCCTGCTTTTTTCGATACCCATTTTCTCGCGGAAACGAGTTTCGCAGGGCGAGACGTTGGGGAAAATCTGGCTCCACCGGACCCGATCGACACATTTTGCGAAGCATTTTCTGCTTCATTTGTTTAAGGAAGATACTTATAAAATTGAAGGTAGCGTTTCGTCGAAAGACGAACCGGCGCACGGGCGAACAGCTTTCCAATACGGAACTCTCGCGGTGGGAGTTCAAAAATGTTGTTGCAGACAGATCCAACATTTTCGTTTGTTATGCTTTGTTCAGTTATCAGTGTTATACATGTTATGTTTATTAATAATTTGGTATATGGTTATTGCGGCGGGCGGACGGTAGAAATAAAGTTATTTCGAAAATGGAGGCAAATAAGGCGTCGAACATACTTGTCCATTGTGGAAGTGTATTTTTGTTAACATGGACGTGTATGTATACGGGATATTTTAAGTAATGATGTTACAGGTAGCGCATGGAGAGTGAGAGCGTAGGTACACATTTTATTTGAGAGAAAAACTGTCAGCTTGCGCAAGTGCGTCGAAAACGTAGGTTTTCGGCGGCCTTGTAAGCCATACGGATAAGGACATCAGTCCTTAGACCAGAATAAACCTCGATAGGGTCGCAAAATGCGTCCGGTTATGCAGGTAAACGAGCACGGATCGACCCTATGGTCGAGGAAAGAAAAATCGTATCAAATGTCCATTCATCATCGTCAATATTAAATTAATATCGTGTCGTCAATAGTAAATTTACAAGTTTCACGTTTTTCCCGTTTTCCGTTTCCGATCCATAAATAATTCCGCCCTTTTCCATCCAAACGCAATTTTTCCTTTTCCTAGAAATTGAAAGTGTCGGTTATCGAAGCGTCGAGTATAAATTGCATGAAAAATGCATTTAATTCAATATTTTCCTACGCAAAACGGAGACGTGTAAAAAAACCATGCCATTAATAATACGAACGTGGAATTTCATGATTAAATTCTCGTTAAAATAAAGTGATGGACGCGAAACGGCGATATGCCGCGGTCTATTTTTATATTCACGAATTATTCGCTGACGACGATTGATGTACAATTCAAATTCTCGAATATCGATAAATTCGCATACACGGCCAAATGGCAAAACATGTTCCGCGATAGAAAGGCACGCGAATGGAAATGCGAGAAATTTCACGGTGCTTTTCGTCGAAAAACAACTCTGCGTGAATTATTGCTTCGTTCGAAACAAGAATTTAACCGTGCACTTTAATTTGAATATATCTTTTATGCAATTGTACCTAAGGTGTTGCGTGAACACATTTCAAAGTATATCATATTTGACTTTGACTTTGGCGAATAAATATTAACTAAACTAACTAAAGTTAAACACTAAAGTTACTAACTAAAGTAAAAAAATAAGTAGCTGTACAAAATACATTCAATTCTAAATCAATTACAAAAGTTAGCCTATTCTATTAAGTGGATTTACAATTTTTTACAAGTTTTTAAAATTTTAACGTTGAGTATAATTTATATAATTTCTATTTCTGATATATAATTTCAGTTTCAAAGCTAAAAATATCCATATCCATCACCTGCAAAAGTATCAATTAACGTTTAAATGCAGTTATTATTTATATTTATGTCAAATATTTTCAAATGATACCAGTACAACGAAATTGTTCAAATATTCATCAAATTCTTTTGCGGTGTTCAAGTACTGGGTATTTGATCTTATATAAATATCCTAAATAGCACAAATCGCATGTGGAATTTTTAAATAATAAGAATATAATCAAGATGGCCCAGAGTCGCGTCAGGGCTATCAATTTTGTGATACCAGCATGTAGTGTAGGTGGCAATTTCAGTCGTTAAGCTTAGGAAGAAAGGATTTGCTCAACTATAGATGCGGGTTCGAATCCTGGAACAGAAATGATCAGCAGATTCTTTTACCCTCAAAAAGTTACCAGACGCCACTTCTGTGAGAAGTGCGTAGTCATCTTTGATTACGTTTCGAAAGCAGCCTCGAATATTGATACACACAAGGCAATTACAATCATTGATCGATAATCTCCTTGAAAAATACGATTTGAAAATGGAGTTAGAAAAATTTAAAAAATTAAAACATAAATCTACAACAGAAACTTTTCCGTGACTATATTTTCCCGTGCGTTGCATCTTCTATATAACATGCACAACATCATTTTGAAACTCATTCGAGCTTCAATCGTAGATATATTTTTTAATCAATTTAATAACTTGAACAAATTACAAAATAATTTCATAAAATGCCATGGAAGATACAGAGTGTATAAAAACATGTTAATATGGCACTGTACTTTATGTAGCGTTTATGTTATCATTTTTTGATTCATTCAAATTTAAACTTGTATAGTAGCTATATATATATTATTATTATTATTATAGAACATATATATATATATATATATAATATTGTAATTAATTTAATTCGTCTGTTCCCATTCTCAACTACCATTTCGAGTTAATATTTTTTGAGGTAGTGCCAACACCAGGAAAATGAGATAACCCCTGGCAATCAACGTGCAACGGAAGGGATTAATTCCCAGGCGAATTAGCGACGATAACACAAGCTGGATCGAGTCGAACAAACACGATAGAGTGGTTCGCGTGGAAATATCGCCACGAGGCAGGCGGTGCTCGCACCTATGCAAAATTCAATCGCGAATTAAACAAGTCCAACGCCCGATAGAAGAAGAATTGCTCTCGTGCGCCAACAAGCAAGAGCATTCCATCTGCAATTCGAACGATTGTGGCGCGGGTGGGAGAATGACAGGATGGTTCGCCAGTAGAAAAATGGTGGACAGTGAAATGGGCAATTTTTCTCTTGCGGCACGGGTGCCGTCGAAGCAACGCGTCCAACATTTGCAAACACGTCCATTCAACGTTGAACGTTGTACTTCGTCGGCTGTTGTTTTTTCTTCTATAGAGTTATGCATTTTTTTTCGGAGTTTGACCCCCCTACGTGCAATGAAATTCGTTTACTCTTCGGTCATTAATAGACTGCGGATCTTTATGCATTTATAGGAAATTTGAATGTGTGAGAAACTATAAGATACACGCAATATGCAAGAATATAAAAAAGATCGAAAGTAAAGTTCATGTTATAATATTTGGAGAATAAAATATATTCTTATTTAGGTTCAATTTTTGTAGGCATTCTTAGTCAGATTGAGATGACTTTAAATCGCTTGATGTACATTTTTGCAGGATTTGAACTGAAGAAGCTCCTAGGTTATCATCCTAAGAATTCTATTTTACAACGATATTAATTTAAATTAATTTTGATGCGATGTTAAACTAAATTAAAAAAAAAAAAAATATCCTGGTCCTAGTATTTTCATCGTTTATTGCGAAACTTCCTGTTTGATTTTGTGCATTCCGGTGCATTCTGTGTTCCACGAAACGACGACCAGATCGTAGCATTTAAATGCAATTCTCCCTTTTACGACGAACACCGACAGCAGTTTCTATTTCTCTTTTTCGCGTGTTCGCGAATCACGCATATCACTGATTTTATGGACGTCGTAAATGCTTGGAATAGCCTGCCAATTTATCGCTCGAATGTTCCGAATTGCGCATAAATTTCTGATAAGGTCTCCTCGGTTTATTAATCCCACTTTGTAGATATCGATTAAAGCTTCGTTTCGTGGTTCCCGCTGAAACGTGAAAGGGGATTGCTTGGTGTTGTTGCATCGATATAGAGTCTTGATGGTGTAAATAAGGATTCATAATTAACAGATGTTTGATAAGCAATATTTACAATTAAGTTTAGATTGTATTTCATGAACATCATTGTTAAAAGTATCATTATCCTACAATGCACGGTTTGAAATATAGCACGCAAATTGACTGTACGTCCCTTTTTTGTTTCTTGTCGTATACAGTGTGGACCATTTTAAATTCCCCAGTAGAATTTCTCGGAAACTATAGGAGTTATCGAATATACAATTTTGTGTATATTTATGTACGATACAATTACAATGAAAATGTGTAGATTTAGCAAAAATGTTGGTTTCATGTATACAGTCGTGTAAAACAGTCAACTGGTGAGGTTCGTGCGCAAATGCATGAAACATTCGCATGACTCGGTGAGACGAATTGTGTTTAGACGAGGACTCTCTATCTCTTTCTCTCTCCCTCTCTCTGTCTCTGTCTCTGTCCACTGGTGTCTCACTGTCTTTCAGAATAACGTCTGTGAGATAACCTGTTTTCTTTTGGACACGAATGATTAGAAACTTCCTTCTTGCCGGTTCTCCGCGCGAAACATCTCTATAAATAAAACGGATTAAGTTTGAACGTCGGCGATAGAACAACGGCGGAGGAAAAATCGTCGATGCAAATTTCGCCCCAGGGTCCAGGCGGATAGCCCTTCAGTTTTATTCAGTGGGATCATCCGTCTTTCCCTGGTTACTGTTCCTTTTTCTAATTTCGCCGCACGGTGGTGGACGAATATCACCGTCGAGGATTTTCACGATTCCTTGGCATCCGTGACGTTGACGGACGATCGCGATCACGATACAAAACAAACGACCTCGTCCACTTTTAATACCGGTTTGTATAATTGTGTCGGTGTCCCTTTATCGTTTCACCAAACTTAATTGTTCTCGCTATCTCGACCTTTTTACTTTTATTTGTGATCATTTACCAAGTCCAGTAATTTGCTCCAACAGAACTCCAAAATTGCTGTGAACAACTGAGGTGCAATAAGTGGGGAATGAGAATTCGTGATAATAACTAAGGATATTATGTAGGATTCTTCTTAATGAGGATGAGAGGACGTGTGTAAAACGAATTATTAAACTAAAATGAAAGTAATTAATTAAGAATGACAAAAAGGTTTTAAGACTGTGATTTTCGATTGCGGCATCAAGATCGACTAATTCCTAACGACTCACATCCCGCAGTCACACACACTCTATCGTACTATACTGATACACCCATAATTATAGTATTTCTAATACCTGGTTATAATCTTTTGGCAATGCAATGAGATATTATTAGAAAATTATTAGGATTTAAAACATAAAAACACGTGGCCTTTCCATTTTTCATAATTTCATTGTTATACATATTATATTTGGAAAAGACTTATTACGGTGGACCAGATTATCATTTCATACGAGTTAAATAAATCCTAAACAGATACATAAAAATTAAAATTCACTTGGAAAGAATTTAACGAAGACAGCAATTTTCTAGAGCAGTAAACATTATGAATGAATTTTGAAAAATGTGTAGAAGATAAATTGAAACATTTATCAAATATTTTTGTTGTGAAGTTCATTCAAAAACGAACAATTCGATTTAAAAAACATCTTATTCCGTCAATTTTAGAGGGAGTTATAGTTATTTGAAAGAAAATCGTACTTTTTTTTTAAACATTCATAACTTTTGTTTGGTTGAGTAAAAAATTGTGAAAAAATTTTTGAAAAAATTTTTGAAAAATTATTGAAATTTAAGTAACATCACTGTTACTTAAATTTCAATAATTCACTGACAAAAACACTTTACGACTGACGGTACTATTACAGTAAATACTAATTCCTTAAAAAGACTTTCAAGCAACCGCCAGAATGCCGCGAAGCTGAAGTTTTAAAATCGAAAAAGGCGGCTCCGATGATTAACGACTTCCTCAAATATCGCGATTCGCGAGTTGAAGTGCATGTATTGGTTATACGACCCAGGACCTCATTAATCACCGTGTTCCCTCTCCAAAAGGCTCTAGAAAACGCAGATGCAAACAGAAGTTTTCATCAGCGATACATTCTCCAAAAGTGTGTCTCCCTTTCAACGCCGCGTTTTCACCGCGAAATTCGCGGATCCTTGAAACATTTATGCGCGCTTATCTTTTGTTCCGGCTGAGTCGTTTTAAACCCTGACGCTTTCGCGTTTAGCGTGCCTTCTTACGTCACTGTGATGGAGTATTAATCAACCGACGTTTACGAAGCTCTCTATCTTTTTCGCTGCGATGCACCCCATCATTCATTCGCGTACCAACTCCATTACAATTTTTCAACTTTAGCGTCAATTTATGAGCGCAACTTTCATGGGGAAATAAAATCGTTTCTCCCCGGACCAGGGTGTATCGCGTCGCCATTTTTCTTTGTATTCCTTAACGGAATTGTTCCTGAAAAGGCAGAAATTACTTTTGTTCGAGTTCGATCACTTTGTGGATTCTTCGGTAAATTCTGAAAACTCGCGTTAGTTATTTATGAGTAATTATATAACTTGGGTAACTATTAATACCTCAAATTGAAACTTATTAATAATAAATATATTTATAACATACATGAAATATTCGATGCTTAGTATCTTAATTAATTAAAATAATAAATATAATGTTCACTACCACTTTTCGCATTTTTTTTGTTAATTTCACAAATTATATTAACTAGTAAATGTTGTTTGGACTATATCTATCTTAGAGACTTCCGACAATATGTAAAATATCATTGATTATAAATAAAGAAGTTAAAAAACTACAATTTCACACAAAAGTTTTTTGGGAAATCGATGGGTATACGAATACATTATACACCCACTGTATACATTCAAATTAAATCTACACCGTCAAATTTTCTTCTTTGAACGTCCCTTTATCTGTAAAAAAAGTTTCAATGACAACAATTAATTATATCTGGAAATTATACGCATTAGAAAAGTACATTAGCTGGATCAGACTCCCCCCTTAAACCACTAGAATTCTTTTGTCGCGCGTGGGTCTCGGTGAAAGGTTTAAGTGCAATTTATCTTCCGGTCATGGTCGACGCGAGGACGACTCGGTATCATCGTGACGAGGTCGTCGCGTGGACGTTACAGGTACCTCAAAAACAATGAGGATGGGACACGGGTAACAAGACGTTGTCGCAACGACCGCTTATCCCGAGGACAATGAAGTTTACGTGCGCGGAGTGCCGTTATCTTATGACGACGCGGAGGATTAAGTTTCAAGCACCGACGAAGCTTGCACTTCTCGCCTGCTTATGGCGAATGCTCTGAAGCGTATTCGCATCCGCGCAATTCTCAGCCTCCCGCCCTCCGTTTGCTTTTCGCCTGGATATTGTTGTCGTTGTGATAAGCGACTGGTGTTCCGCGACACTCGCCCTTCTCCGGTGACTCTTTCGTTTTCATGGCCCCAATTCGTGTTCCTCGGATACATAAGCGAACGATTTTTACGCTGGCTCTTCGCATTTCCAGCAGGGAACGTTGTTCAGGCGAATGAATATTTTTCGCGTAGGTAGTAACAAGGAGAGGTAGTCAAATTTAACGCTAACTTTTTAATTAGCTTTTGCGCAATGCTAGATAATAAATAATTGAAGCTACCAGTACATAGTTTTGGGAGCACACGATTTATAGCCTGGGAGATATACGAAGATATAAGATATTATAGTCTAGAAGATCTATCAGAAGAAAGGGTCTTTATCAGGTTGTTCATTAATATGTAGACACCTTTTTGAGAATCAAGTCTTCGTACTGTTACAAATCGAAAAGATCTTTACCATTTTGAAGCCTCAGTTATATTTAACATAAATTGAAAGAGTATAGTAAAGATTGGATAAATGTAAGAGAATCGAGACCCAAACATTGTGGATGTCCATTCGAGGTTTCTATTCTGTGTTTACGTTTCGCTGGAGTCGAGCGCCGAACGTAGAAAAGGATAGAGTGTGAAAGAGAAAGTGGTCCGAAATCGGTTAGTATTATATTGCACTGCTTAACCAGTCAATTCTGTCTTGCACTTATCCAGTCTGTACTCTAAACAAAAATGTCCATTTGTTCAATCCAAGATCGAACCAACGATAAAAAGAAAATTCATATTAGGAGACAAACGTTTTACCGATCACGTCACACTTGCTTCTGACATTATTAGCTATATTTATCTAGGTAAACAGTAGTAATTGTTTCAATGTTGCATATCTTTTAAACTGTAAACGGTTTGTCCGAAAACTATGCACTCTTGTCCATGTTACTACTACTACTACTATTGTGCAAAAGCTGATTAAAAAATCAACGTGATATTTGGGGGACCTTTTCTTGTAAGTATAAAGAGTGGACTGTTTCCACTTGACGTATTATTTGTATTTCGGTTTGTCCAACTCTATAGAGGATACAATTAAGGATGGGTGGAATGTAAAATGTTTACTTTATAGAGAGTTTATTTTTCACAACTTATTCATGACTGACTAATTTAATTTTAAATTAAAAGAAAATGAAACTCCTCGTGCGCAGGTATTCGAAGAACAGGAACATGAATTTTTAGTGGAGTAGTTAATGTTTTTTACTGTTCTTTTACTGTTACATAAATTATAATGTTCGTTACAGGTAATATGGCTTACTAGAGAGTTCTAGATGGAAATAGGGAGAGCATCCATCGATTTTGCCGCGTGTTGGTAATACACTGTGTATAGCGCTATTTCGCTCCGAGGGTATTTGGCATGCCTTTTGTACAATGACAGTGCCCAACTTCCAGTGTACATACAACAGTTGGGGAGGCAATGAAATGCACTTTCAGTTTCGGTTCAAGTTTCAGTTCAAGTTTCGGTACAACTGATTTACGTGGTCGACTAAACCAGGGATTCTCAATAGGAACCATATCGTTGATTGCTCGGGACGTTTTCTTGAGGACCATGGTCGATCCTTTTTGTGAGGTCGACCCTTAACGCGCGACGCCATTACTTTTAGAGATTTTTTAAGATTGAAAATCTTTTTATCTTCGACCAGCCGAAATTCACGTCCCATTATATGGTGAAAAATGCTGTGAGGCGATGAAATGGTTGGGTAATAACAGAATAAATGTAAGTTTGTTGTCTATTGACACAAACTAACCGCTCGCACGCTTCGAGACTCGGGCAGTTAGTTACAATCGCGCGAGAGATTCACAGCTACGATTCTGCTGCCTAGAATCTAACATTATTATATTGTAAATTATTACGCCTGGATCTTTAATCCTAATCCGGACTTTGTTGTTGATTCAGGTAATGCACCGGGCGAAGCTCAATTGTGTTATTCATGTAATTATTTCAGTAATAATTTATGTAATTATCTTTAATATAATATTGCAGTATTATTTTTGTTACATCAACACAAGTCGTCATTTTACTCTCTCGATTTCCGCATCCTTTTGTTATAAGCCCCAAGCTTATAACTTATATAAATATGTCCCGTTACACAGCTTAAACAGTGGAGGAGGAATGCGATGAACATAGAGGAGGACAGCGAATAAAGAAAATATCAGGGTATGTCTGTGAGTTTTATCGTTGTATTAGCATTGTCTCATCGAGATATCTGATCTCGGATCATGTTACACTATTCGGCGATCGAACTCCTGGATCCTTCAAAGGGTATACCGCCCAGTGGTGGGGGTGGTTTCTGTGCATTTATCGTAGAGAAATTGGTGCATTTATGGAGACTTTACTGTAGTAACAAAAAAATGTCCCGTTACAATTGGCTCTTAGTGCGTCACAAACCAATGAAGGAGAATGACGTCAACGAGGAGAATAAATGACAAAAAATTGTAGTAAACTTGTAGTGTTGATATTAATGCAATAAATAACCTTACTGAATATTAACAGTTCAACGTGTTAAAGTAGTTCTAGTTATCAATTTTCGAAAGTTTCAGATATCACTGCCTTCTATTTCTCCTGCAGTACAAACCACGGATTATTTTTACTCGTAATTTGTAGTTTTGGAGATCATATACCATTTTATTATAAACATTGTTATCCGGCAAGTTATGAATATCACGATGTTACGAATTATTATGATATGATATTTTACGATAACTATATGCTGATATGCTACAAACGAGCGCAGACGTCCTTTAAAATAACACTTCGGTTCATTTATGCACAACCATGACTTATTCTCGATTTTCTTTGGAAATGTCACTGGCGTGTCTGCGTATTTAAATTAATGGCCGATAGTGCACTTATAATAGACCATTTAAATATTATAGGTTTTCGATGACGAAGCATTCGAGTAACGAGGGAGTCGGATAAAGAAAAGGCTTCGTCGCTATCTGTCAGAACCGATTTAGAAATCACATCGCAAGCGTCTCGGAACGCAATGAAATACGTCGCGGGAAGAGAAGCTAGTTGTAGCGACGCCTGTAAAAAGTTGGATGACGTTAATGGCTCGGTAAAGATTACGGAACGAGGCTTGTGACGAGAAGCAAAGGACAAAGTGCCGTTATTCTCCGTGGCGCGATGCACCGATACCGCGTCTCGTTCGGCTGCTATCCCACGGGGGTCGAAGTTTTCGCTGAATTATGCATGATCCTTCTCCCTTGTCCGTCGTGATAACCGTTGACTGCCAGCGTCGCCTATTTTGCCACGCCTTATTTAATAATAACGACACTTTCGTCGCCCAGCGTCGTCCCCTTATCGGCGTTTCGTCATTTCGCGGGCGGCTGTATATCGGTTGGTTAAACGCGGACTGGCGGATAAGGATCCTGTAAACCAGGGGATACGTCACTTTATACTTGATCCCCCGGAACGACCCTTCAAAAGTCGCGGGGTACTGCATCTTTTACAAGATATCGGTTATATTTAAGGGGTGAAACCACTCTAGAGGCAGAAAAAAAGACCTAGATTTGACAATTTATTTTGGGAGTGTGACAAATGGAATAGAATTTCTTTTCAGAGCGTTTATTTAACGCATATCGAAGAACGAAAAACAATTTTTTTATTGTCATTTTCATACAAAACGGCGGCGACAGAGCCCGTCGTCTTTCTCGATTTGTATGCAACCATAATTTAATACGATTAATTTCTACAAGAAAAGCGAATACGATCCAAATAGAAAACATATCCTAGTCGAAAGAATTAAATTTGAATTGTCTTTCTGAAAATGTAAAAATTTAAATTTGCATAAACATACGCAGTCTAGTTGTAACGAAATGTTTAATGAAATTTGTAACCGAAGCCCCTGATATCTCAGAAAATTGGAAAAGAGATTATATACAGTTGGTGAATATTATATTTATATTATGTACATACTATATTTTGTATAAACTATATATTTATTTTTTGACTTATTCATTGACAGCCTATAGCTCTTGAAATTTCACAAATTTCTTCTATTTTAGACACACTTTCTCAAGACCTAAAATTTCAATGTTTGTTTCTACTGTGTAAAAAGTAAAAGAAGTGACTCTTTCCTTTCATACTTCCTGAAAGTTACGAAACATACAGAAAATGAAATTTAAAGTTCACCATCATTTAATTAAGATTCATTTTATTCAGAAATTTCACGGTTTTTTTATTTGTATCAATCTTAAGATCGTTCTTCCATTTTTCTAAATTTTGCTATCGATACACCTTGAATAATTCCATTATATGCACAAATAAAAGCTTTAAACGAAATCGTTGGATTCACTTTAAAATATGCGAAGCCACGTAAAATAATTTAAACTTTTACTAACCCAACCTTTAACCTTAAACTTTAACCCAATTCCTCTGTTTCTACCAATTTTATCAAATGTTTCAATAGAAGCCACGCTTTCAAATTCCCATTAGATTCCTAGCGTTATTGATATGTAAATATCATCCTTAGAAAGATGAGGCCACGGTAACCGAAACATTAGTGTCATACATATATGCATGACATTGCAGGCAACGTGTTATAGCAATCTGTGGTTTCTGGTAAGTGGCGGTGGCTCCCGCGATCAAAGAGAAATTCCGAATAGAATGAACTTTTCTCTTCGTGCAAAAACCTGTAATTCAATTCGCCTGCTTACAAATTTCTATTCATCCGTTACCGAGGAAGACCAAAGCCTCGAAGTTGAAATCATTAATAACGATTAAACTTGTCACGATTACGCGTTTCGCAAGTCACAAAGTGAATGGAAATACTTGAACTTTAAAAGTCATCAAACGCGAGAAGCTGATGATAGCGCGAACGAGGCTGAATCGTTCGAAAATTTATGTTATGCGAAAAATGATGAAAAATTGTTTTCTTCGGAATTATTGTGAAACTAATAAAATATTGCGAAAAATATTCATCTATACATTAGAAGGCCAGATATTAAGTGTTTTCTCGTGATTTTTCTTCCGGAGAAAAATTTTCCTAATTTTTTCTTAACTTTGAGAATATTTTAGGTGTATTTTAAAATAGATTTGGTAAAACGAGTTTTCATAATTCCCAGTCCTACAAAGGCCTGTGAATGCATGAACCATTGTTGAACAAAAACCTCGCACACACGATTAGCTACGCACCGACAAGATTTATTTTTCTTAGGACGGGAAATTACACGTTTGATCGCTATCGTCGTACAGTTGCAGCCAATGTTGAAACACACTGAAAGAGTAAACGAGCGAATCTCTTAATCAAACTCGAACGTAAATTGCCCGCTTTTGACGTTTATTTCAGCTTCATTATTAACGCCTGCACGGACTGTTTGAATGTTTGCACGCAAAAAGCCGATTCGTTTGATACCCGTCCAATGTGATTTCCGTTAGGTGCGGCCACTTTAAATCGGAATCCTCTCCGCTGTTTATCGCGGGTGCTGAATTGAAAATCGGTAAATTAACTTTTCGTTGAGACGCTCCTTCGATTTCCAGAGATCATAAAACGGTAACTTCTCGGCTTCGGTTTGGTGGAATAATTAAACTTGCACGACAGGTTTAATAAATAAAGTACAATTGACGATCTAAATATGGTCATTTCCGCGAGAGAAGGAATCGACATTAAATAATTGAGGAAGCAATTGCTACTTGATGTATTTTATTTATATTTCTGTCTGTTGTACGGAATTAAAAATGCACAGAATTTAAAATGTTTGCTGTTTGGTAAATTAATTTTTTTTTTATTCATTTATGACTTACTGATTCAATTTATTAACATGCGGACAACATTATTTATTGCATCCGGGAAATGTACTTTATTCGCAGTCTGTCACTGAAGCGCAGGTCACGTAAAAATACATATTAAACATACATACATATTAAAAACACTTATAAACAAACAAACGTATACAAATAATCAAATTTCACCAGTTTATTCATTTTTATGTCGAAAACAACAAACTTCGATAAATATTACACTCTGTAATTAGTTTCGGTGTGATATTTTGAAAAACAATATCCAAGATGCATCCTAGGTTTGTCAGGACACGTATCACAGTAATACGAAATTTCCCGCCTACCTCCAGGCGTGTTGCAGTCAGAAAAATCCTTGTAGTCTCTTTTTGGCCCTTTTAGTATTACGTGAAGCTTCCCACTTAATCGGATTTCATCGGAATGCGACGTAGACGCTTGCTCTCGTCGCTGACGATATAATTCTCTCAATTGTTCGACGAGTGTTTTGAGAAATCGCCGATGGCTCAGTGGCTTTTCCTCTTTTTTGGTCTTTTCTAGTTTATAGATTCTAGTATATTAAGGAAATTTCCATGCACCAAAGAAAAGCTTACGCCACCATTTAAGACTTCGAATCACTCGGGCGCCGCAGCAGCGCCGCTCGAGTTGACAGTTCAAATCGGCTGGTTGCCGTGTCTGCGACTGTTTAGCGCGTAGCCTACGCTACTATGGCTGTCTAGTGCGTAGCCTATACTACAGCAGCTATCTAGCGCGTAGCCTATGCTACT